>NC_086448.1:818185308-818340308 GCF_028390025.1 Pseudophryne corroboree | reverse complement strand
TAATGAGACTCTCTGTGATCATATGAAACGACTGTAACAGAGATCATGATGTTTCAGGTAATGGGAAAGAATACCTTCTTCATTCCTCAGTGTCAATATTATAAATATATAGCTATTTCTTATGTTGATTTAGCTATACCAGATGCTAATATCCCACTTGGGGAGAGCACCTTATTAGAACAATGAATTTAATATATCTCAATTTAAGAGAAAATAGCTATATCCCCTTTTATTTATAAAAACCAGACGGTTATAGATTATAGTTTGTAGTTTACTGGCTTTATTATTGCCTCTAAAGCAGGTTCAAATTGACACTGATACATTTAGTCTGTTGGCAATTGTTAAATTTGTATAATAAATATCTCCTCATGACTAGCAGGTGGCCTCAAGGATTACATATGAAACATTGTAACATTCCCATACACTTGTTTAATCCACAACACTGTTTGTCATTGCTTATTCACTAGCATAGATATATAACATGAATCTGCTTGAATAAAGACAGTAGGTGTCCGTGCATTCAATTATATCAGCACATCTACTAATTGCTTTGGCATCAATTATATTATCCATAAGCATTGGAAGAAATACAGGTCTCTATTATTTAGTGTTCCATCTGCCTGTTATATAGTGATAAATATACAGCACATATATACTGTGTTCAGGCAGTTGCAGTCTTTTCATTGAGTTGTATCAGAACGTCTATTGATTAATCTTGCACTAATTGCATTGTCCATAGGCATTGGAAGGAATAAGGATCTCTGCCATTAGCTATTTCATCTCTCTGCTGTACAGTACATATGGATGCTATTAGATTTTAACTCATAAACTAAATCAGAACTGGTTATGCATTTGCATTAATATATGAGCAAGGGCATAGAGCACAAACGCGGACACAAGCTGCCCACACGCGTGTTCCGCCGTTACTCTGACAGCTTCGTCAGGGCTGAACCAGAATGCCTCTCCTGGCATAATATTTAAGCTCTCAGCGTTATCCAATCAGTGTAATCTAACTAGTCACATGTGCCTGCTAGCCTATCATTGTGCTGTATTAGCGGTCACATGATTGTTGCAGCCAATCGCGGGATACTTGGATCTCCATGGTAACGGCTGGTGACAGCGCCGCATTAACGAACGCTGTTAATTAACAAAACCCCTTCCTCTGTATGGCAGTAATCATACTAACTACTTCATGTGTTAAGTTGGAATACAAGGGTAGGTTTTTAGCTGTCTCTAAGATCATTCATTAACCCTATTATATAGCACGGAATATTAATCTTCTTGCAAAATGCTAAAGTGATCCTACTGATATTATTATTGTTGGCATACATGTTCCATGCCAGTATCGCCCTGTACTGTGTATGGTGTATAATCCTACATATACTATTGGTTTTCAATCATGGATTTAAACTTTGGCCATCACATGATCCATACAGCCAATCACGGGGTACTTTGATCTCCATGGTGACGGATAGTAACCGAGCCAAATTCACGGAAGCTCTTGATTATCAAAACCCCTTCCTCTGTATAGTCAGTGCCGTAACTAGGCATTTTAGCGCTGTGTGCAAGAAACGATAGTGGCGCCCCCCCCCCAATGTAAGATAGGGGCAGTGCGCGCCAAAAAATTATAGGGGCGTGGCTTAATGGGGAAGGGGCGTGGCTACAAAATAATAGCAATTCATACTACGGTGCACAGTAGTCTACATTATTCAAATTACGCTGCACAGTAGCGCCACTACACCAGGTAGAGCCCCTTTTATACATTACAATAGACAGCGTCCCCCTTTTTACACATTACAGCAGCCAGTCCCCCTTTTTACACATTGCGGCAGCCAGTCCCCCTTTTTACACATTGCGGCATCCAGGCCCCCTTTTTACACATTACGGCAGCCAGTCCCCCTTTTTACACATTGCGGCAGCCAGTCCCCCTCTTTACACATTGCGGCATCCAGTCCCCCTTTTTACACATTGCGGCAGCCAGTCCCCATTTTTACACATTGCGGCATCCAGGACCCCTTTTTACACATTGCGGCAGCCAGGCCCCCTCTTTACACATTACGGCAGCCAGTCCTCCTTTTTACACACTGCGGCATCCAGTCCCCCTTTTTACACATTGCGGCAGCCAGTCCCCATTTTTACACATTGCGGCATCCAGTCCCCCTTTTCTCTGACGTCCTAAGTGGATGCTGGGGACTCCGTCAGGACCATGGGGAATAGCCAGGGCCGGTGCAAGGTTTCTTGGCACCCTAGGCAAAACTTCAACATACTCTCCCCCCCCCCGAGCTAGAGAGAGAGGGTGTCAGGGAGAATTAGAGAAAGTGTTGAGAGGGGAGAGAGAGATGGCATCAGAGAAACAGAGAGAGTGCCAGAGAGAGAAAGGGGGAAAGGGGGGAGTGCGAGCAGGAGTGAGAGAGAAAGTATCATGGAGGGAGGGAGAGAGAAATAGGGAAGAGAGAGTGAGTTTCAGGGAGAGAAAGAGGTAGAGACAGGGAGTCGGTGAGAGACTGTCAGGGAGGGAGGGAGGGAGAGAGAGAGAGAGAGAGAGAGAGAGAGAGAGAGAGAGAAGAAGAGAGACAGTGTCAGGGAAAGAGATAGTGTCAGGGAAAGAGACAGTGTCAGAGAGGGAGAGAGTGTGTCAGGGAGAGAGAGACAGTGGGGGGTCATTCCAAGTTGATCGCTCGCTAGCTAGTTTTAGCAGCCGTGCAAACGCTATGCCGCCGCCCACTGGGGAGTGTATTTTAGCTTAGCAGAAGTGCGAACGCATGTAAAGCCGAGCTCTGCAAAAACAGTTTGTGCAGTTTCTGAGTAGCTCTGAACCTACTCAGCGCTTGCGATCACTTCAGTCTATTCGTGTCCGGATTTGATGTCGTACACCCGCCCAGCGAAAGCCCAGCCACGCCTGCGTTTTTTCAGACACGTCTGCATTTTTGCAAACACTCCCTGAAAAAGATCAGTTGACACCCAGAAACGCCCCCTTCCTGTCAATCTTCTTGCGGCCGTCAGTGCGACTGAAAACTTCGCTAGAACCTGTGCAAAACAACAAAGGCCTTTGTACTCGTACGTCGCGCCTGCGCATTGCGGTGCATATGCATGCGCAGAAATGCCATTTTTTAGCCTGATCGCAGCGCTGCGAACAACGGCAGCTAGCGATCAACTCGGAATGACCCCCAGTGTCAGAGAGAGTCAGGAAGTAAGGGAGGGACAGTGTCAGAAAGAGAGAGAGGCACAAGAGAGGGTGTTAGGGAGAGAGGGAGAGAGAGGGAGGAGGAGCGAGCAGGGGAGACACTACCTGACTACAGCACAGGACTGGGGGGGGGGTGAAGCATAGACGAACAGACAGGGGCATGGACGGACAGACAGAGCACCATATAGGGCATGGACGGACAGACAGGGGCATAGACAGACAGGTGGACAGGGGGAGGCATAGACGGACAGATGAATGGAGCACCATATGGGGGCATAGATGGACGGATGGGGGGTGTAGACGGATGGACAGAGCACCATATGTGGGCATAGATGGATAGACGGATGGGGGGTGTAGACGGACGGACAGAGCACCATATGGGTCATAGACGGACATGGGGGGCATAAACGGATGGACAGAGCACCATATAGGGGCACAGATGGATAGATGGAAAAGGTGGGCATAGATGGACAGAGCACCCCATGGGGGCATAGATGGATAGATGAACAGACGGACGGGGGGCTGGCATAGATGGATAGATGGACGGTGGAGGGAGCATAAATGGACACAGTACTATATGGGGGCATAGACGGATAGATGGACATGGGGGACATAGACAGACAAAGAACCATATGTGGGCATAGACGGACGGTGGTGGGGGGGGGGCATAGATAGATGGACGTGGGGTGGCATAGACAGAACACCAGAGCATTGACAGACAGACGGGACGGATGGTAGGGGAAAGGGGGGCTCACTGACAGTTATTCTGTGTGGCACTGTCTAAACACGATGTGTCTGTCAGCTGTGCAGTGCTGTAGCTACTGCAAATACTGTATGCTTCTGGGTTCTCTCAAGCGGCGCCGGTCACACATTGAGGGTAGCTCTGCACCCTGCCTCCCACCCTCCCTTCCAGGAAGTAATCTGCTGGTTCCCGAATTCGATGCGCGGCAGTACTAATTAAAAAAAAAAATTTTTTTTTTTTTTTCCAAAAGGGTGCAGTGGGATTGCTTGCCGGCTGGGCACCATAGCAGTTGCAACCCCTGCACCTTCTGTAGTTATGCCACGGCATATCCATGTGCAACACATTGCTGCAGATTTTGTCACCTAAGGGAGGGGGTGCCATTACCTGATTCTTCTTGATACTAGAGCCCTATGTCAACTGTGATTACTTACTCAGGTATACGCTGATGAGCCATACCTTGGAGTCTTCTCTGAAACCCATTCTTCGATGGAGGTGTTCTCATGATGGTGTTCTCCTGGTCAGAGGCGTCACCTGGACTTGGTGACATCCGGACTGTACCCTGTTATCCCCCTTGTGCCGTCAGCGGGTGGAAAAGGGGCGTGGCCTCGGTTAAAGGGGCGTGGTCTCGTTTACAATACTGAGTGCATCCCTCCAGCAGTGCTGCAGCAGCCCAGCGTCCCCGGAGATTGAGCTCCTCCTGTCACCACTGCTCCTGGTCAGTATTCCCCTGCTCCTCTTCTGCTGCCACTGCGCTGCTGTCCTCCTTCCCCTACCTCACACTGCCCCCTTGTGCCCAACACCCCACAGGACAGCCAGCAGCACAACTGATGGGTGTCAGCACTGCCGGTGGTGAGGGTGACAAATAGCGGCGGCTGCGGCTGGCTGGACCCGCGGCCGCTGCAAGAGTAGCTTAGTAAAATATAATAAAACAGATTCAATGGGAGCGTGCCGCCCTCCAGTGGCCGGCGCCCATAGGCAGCTGCCTAAAACTGCCTAATGGTGGCGCCGGCCCTGGGAATAGCGGCTCCGCAGGAGACAGGGCACAAAAGTAAAAGCTTTAGGATCAGGTGGTGTGCACTGGCTCCTCCCCCCATGACCCTCCTCCAAGCCTCAGTTAGGTTTTTGTGCCCGGCCGAGAAGGGTGCAATCTAGGTGGCTCTCCTAAAGAGCTGCTTAGAGTAAAAGTTTTGTTAGGTTTTTTATTTTCAGTGAGTCCTGCTGGCAACAGGCTCACTGCAACGAGGGACTTAGGGGAGAAGAAGTGAACTCACCTGCGTGCAGGATGGATTGGCTTCTTAGGCTACTGGACACTAGCTCCAGAGGGACGATCACAGGTACAGCCTGGATGGGTCACCGGAGCCGCGCCGCCGACCCCCTTGCAGATGCTGAAGAGAGAAGAGGTCCATAAATCGGCGGCTGAAGACTTCTCAGTCTTCATGAGGTAGCGCACAGCACTGCAGCTGTGCGCCATTGCTCTCAGCACACTTCACACCAACGGTCACTGAGGGTGCAGGGCGCTTGGGGGGGCGCCCTGGGCAGCAATGAAAGTACCTATGCTGGCTAAAAATACATCACATATAGCCCCTGGGGCTATATGGATGTATTTAACCCCTGCCAGGTTGTCAGAAAAACGGGAGAAGAAGCCCGCCGAAAAGGGGGCGGGGCCTATTCTCCTCAGCACACAGCGCCATTTTCCTACACAGCTCCGCTGCTAGGAAGGCTCCCAGGCTCTCCCCTGCACTGCACTACAGAAACAGGGTTAAAACAGAGAGGGGGGGCACTTATTTGGCGATATTATTATATATTAAGATGCTATAAGGGAAAACACTTATATAAGGTTGTCCCTGTATAATATAGCGTTTTGGTGTGTGCTGGCAAACTCTCCCTCTGTCTCCCCAAAGGGCTAGTGGGGTCCTGTCCTCTATCAGAGCATTCCCTGTGTGTGTGCTGTGTGTCGGTACGTGTGTGTCGACATGTATGAGGACGATATTGGTGAGGAGGCGGAGCAATTGCCTGTAATGGTGATGTCACTCTCTAGGGAGTCGACACCGGAATGGATGGCTTATTTAGGGAATTACGTGATAATGTCAACACGCTGCAAGGTCGGTTGACGACATGAGACGGCCGGCAAACCAATTAGTACCTATCCAGGCGTCTCAAACACCGTCAGGGGCTTTAAAACGCCCATTTACCTCAGTCGGTCGACACAGACACAGACACGGACACTGACTCCAGTGTCGACGGTGAAGAAACAAACGTATTTTCCATTTGGGCCACACGTTACATGTTAAGGGCAATGAAGGAGGTGTTACATATTTCTGATACTACAAGTACCACAAAAGAGGGTATTATGTGGGGTGTGAAAAAACTACCTGTAGTTTTTCCTGAATCAGATAAATTAAAGAAGTGTGTGATGATGTGTGGGTTTCCCCCGATAGAAAATTATTGGCGTTATACCCTTTCCCGCCAGAAGTTAGGGCGCGTTGGGAAACACCCCTTAGGGTGGATAAGGCGCTCACACGCTTATCAAAACAAGTGGCGTTACCGTCTCCAGATACGGCCGCCCTCAAGGAGCCAGCTGATAGGAGGCTGGAAAATATCCTAAAAAGTATATACACACATACTGGTGTTATACTGCGACCAGCGATCGCCTCAGCCTGGATGTGCAGCGCTGGGGTGGCTTGGTCGGATTCCCTGACTGAAAATATTGATACCCTTGACAGGGACAGTATTTTATTGACTATAGAGCATTTAAAGGATGCATTTCTATATATGCGAGATGCACAGAGGGATATTTGCACTCTGGCATCAAGAGTAAGTGCGATGTCCATATCTGCCAGAAGATGTTTATGGACACGACAGTGGTCAGGTGATGCAGATTCCAAACGGCACATGGAAGTATTGCCGTATAAAGGGGAGGAGTTATTTGGGGTCGGTCCATCGGACCTGGTGGCCACGGCAACAGCTGGAAAATCCACCTTTTTTACCCCAAGTCACATCTCAGCAGAAAAAGACACCGTCTTTTCAGCCTCAGTCCTTTCGTCCCCATAAGGGCAAGCAGGCAAAAGGCCAGTCATATCTGCCCAGGGATAGAGGAAAGGGAAGAAGACTGCAGCAGGCAGCCCATTCCCAGGAACAGAAGCCCTCCACCGCTTTTGCCAAGTCCTCAGCATGACGCTGGGGCCGTACAAGCGGACTCAGGTGCGGTGGGGGGTCGTCTCAAGAGTTTCAGCGCGCAGTGGGCTCACTCGCAAGTGGACCCCTGGATCCTACAAGTAGTATCCCAGGGGTACAGATTGGAAATTCGAGACGTCTCCCCCTCGCAGGTTCCTGAAGTCTGCTTTACCAACGTCTCCCTCCGACAGGGAGGCAGTATTGGAAACAATTCACAAGCTGTATTCCCAGCAGGTGATAATCAAAGTACCCCTCCTACAACAAGGAAAGGGGTATTATTCCACACTATATTGTGGTACTGAAGCCAGACGGCTCGGTGAGACCTATTCTAAATCTGAAATATTTGAACACTTACATACAAAGGTTCAAATCAAGATGGAGTCACTCAGAGCAGTGATAGCGAACCAGGAAGAAGGGGACTATATGGTGTCCCTGGACATCAAGGAAGGTAATGGCCGAAATGATGATTCTTCTTCAAAGAAAAGGCGTCTTAATTATCCCTTACTTGGACGATCTCCTGATAAGGGCAAGGTCCAGAGAACAGTTGGAGGTCGGAGTAGCACTATCTCAAGTAGTTCTACGACAGCACGGGTGGATTCTAAATATTCCAAAATCGCAGCTGTCTCCGACGACACGTCTGCTGTTCCTAGGGATGATTCTGGACACAGTCCAGAAAAAGGTGTTTCTCCCGGAGGAGAAAGCCAGGGAGTTATCCGAGCTAGTCAGGAACCTCCTAAAACCAGGAAAAGTGTCAGTGCATCATTGCACAAGGGTCCTGGGAAAAATGGTGGCTTCTTACGAAGCGATTCCATTCGGCAGATTTGACGCAAGAACTTTTCAGTGGGATCTGCTGGAAAAATGGTCCGGATCGCATCTTCAGATGCATCAGCGGATAACCCTGTCTCCAAGGACAAGGGTGTCTCTTCTGTGGTGGCTGCAGAGTGCTCATCTACTAAAGGGCCACAGATTCGGCATTCAGGACTGGGTCCTGGTGACCACGGATGCCAGCCTGAAAGGCTGGGGAGCAGTCACACAAGGAAAAAATTTCCAGGGAGTGTGATCAAGTCTGCAGACTTCTCTCCACATAAATATACTGGAGCTAAGAGCAATTTACAATGCTCTAAGCTTAGCAAGACCTCTGCTTCAAGGTCAGCCGGTATTGATCCAGTGGGACAACATCACGGCAGTCGCCCACGTAAACAGACAGGGCGGCACAAGAAGCAGGAGGGCAATGGCAGAAACTGCAAGGATTCTTCGCTGGGCGGAAAATCATGTGATAGCACTGTCAGCAGTGTTCATTCCGGGAGTGGACAACTGGGAAGCAGACTTCCTCAGCACGACCTCCACCCGGGAGAGTGGGGACTTCATCGGGAAGTCTTCCACATGATTGTGAACCGTTGGGAAAGACCAAAGGTGGACATGATGGCGTCCCGCCTGAACAAAAAACTGGACAGGTATTGCGCCTGGTCAAGAGACCCTCAGGCAATAGCTGTGGACGTTCTGGTAACACCGTGGGTGTACCAGTCGGTGTATGTGTTCCCTCCTCTGCTTCTCATACCTAAGGTACTGAGAATTATAAGACGTAGAGGAGTAAGAACTATACTCGTGGCTCCGGATTGGCCAAGAAGGACTTGGTACCCGGAACTTCAAGAGATGCTCACAGAGGACTCATGGCCTCTGCCGCTAAGAAGGGACTTGCTTCAGCAAGTACCATGTCTGTTCCAAGACTTACCGCGGCTGCGTTTGACGGCATGGCGGTTGAACGCCGGATCCTAAGGGAAAAAGGCATTCCGGAAGAGGTCATTCCTACCCTGGTCAAAGCCAGGAAGGAGGTGACCGCACAACATTATCAACACATGTGGCGAAAATATGTTGCGTGGTGTGAGGCCAGGAAGGCCCCACGAAGAAATTTCAACTCGGTCGATTCCTGCATTTCCTGCGAACAGGAGTGTCTATGGGCCTCAAATTGGGGTCCATTAAGGTTCAAATTTCGGCCCTGTCGATTTTCTTCCAGAAAGAATTGGCTTCAGTTCCTGAAGTCCAGAAGTTTGTCTAGGGAGTACTGCATATACAACCCCCTTTTGTGCCTCCAGTGGCACTGTGGGATCTCAACGTAGTTCTGGGATTCCTCAAATCACATTGGTTTAAACCGCTCAAATCTGTGGATTTGAAATATCTCACATGGAAAGTGACCATGATGTTGGCCCTGGCCTCGGCCAGGCGAGTGTCAGAATTGGCGGCTTTGTCTCACAAAAGCCCATATCTGATTGTCCATTCGGACAGGGCAGAGCTGCGGACTCGTCCCCAGTTTCTCCCTAAGGTGGTGTCAGCGTTTCACCTGAACCAGCTGATTGTGGTACCTGCGGCTACTAGGGACTTGGAGGACTCCAGGTTGCTAGATGTTGTCAGGGCCCTGAAAATATAGGTTTCCAGGACGGCTGGAGTCAGGAAACCTGACTTGCTGTTATCCTGTATGCACCCAACAAACTGGGTGCTCTTGCTTCTAAGCAGACGATTGCTAGTTGGATGTGTAGTACAATTCAGCTTGCACATTCTGTGGCAGGCCTGCCACAGGCAAAATATGTAAATGCCCATTCCACAAGGAAGGTGGGCTCATCTTGGGCGGCTGCCCGAGGGGTCTCGGCTTTACAACTTTGCCGAGCTGCTACTTGGTCAGGGGCACACCCTGGCTGAGGAGGACCTGGAGTTCTCTCACTCGGTGCTGCAGAGTCATCCGCACTCTCCCGCCCGTTTGGGAGCTTTGGTATAATCCCCATGGTCCTGACGGAGTCCCCAGCATCCACTTAGGACGTCAGAGAAAATAAGAATTTACTTACCGATAATTCTATTTCTCGTAGTCCGTAGTGGATGCTGGGCGCCCATCCCAAGTGCGGATTGTCTGCAATACTTGTACATAGTTATTGTTACAAAAATCGGGTTATTATTGTTGTGAGCCATCTTTTCAGAGGCTCCGCTGTTATCATGCTGTTAACTGGGTTCAGATCACAGGTTGTACAGTGTGATTGGTGTGGCTGGTATGAGTCTTACCCGGGATTCAAAATCCTTCCTTATTGTGTACGCTCGTCCGGGCACAGTATCCTAACTGAGGCTTGGAGGAGGGTCATGGGGGGAGGAGCCAGTGCACACCACCTGATCCTAAAGCTTTTACTTTTGTGCCCTGTCTCCTGCGGAGCCGCTATTCCCCATGGTCCTGACGGAGTCCCCAGCATCCACTACGGACTACGAGAAATAGAATTATCGGTAAGTAAATTCTTATTTTTACACATTGCGGCAGCCAGTCCCCATTTTTACACATTGCGACATCCAGTCCCCATTTTTACACATTGCGGCATCCAGGACCCCTTTTTACACATTGCGGCAGCCAGGCCTCCTTTTTACACATTGCGGCAGCCGGGACCCCATTTTACACATTGCGGCAGCCGGGACCTCTTTTTTACACATTGCGGCAGCCGGGACCCCATTTTACACATTGCGGCAGCCGGGACCCCTTTTTACACATTGCGGCAGCTGGGACCCCATTTTACACATTGCGGCAGACGAGACCCCATTTTACATATTGCGGCAGACGAGACCCCATTTTACACATTGCGGCAGACGGTGAGAGAGAGAGAGAGAGAGAGGGGGGGGGGATATACTTACCTTCTCCCCGCTGACAGGCTCCTCGTGCAGCTTCCTCTCGGTGCAGGCAGTGAGGTGAGAAGGAGGAGGAGGGAGGGGGAGCAGTGAGCCGCAGCAGTGCTATTTGATTGGTAGTAAGCGCCGCTGCAGCATCCCCCTCTCCTCCTGTATTGGTTGCCTGGCGCTGCTGTGGATGCTGGGATGAAGGAACCGCATCCCAGCATCCTTAGCAGCGCCGGGCAGCCAATACAGGAGGAGAGGGGGATGCTGCAGCGGCGCTTACTACCAATCAAATAGCGCTGCTGCGGCTCACTGCTCCCCCTCCCTCCTCCTCCTTCTCTCCGCTGCCCGGCGCTGGTCTCTCTCCTCCCTACACAGCGGGGCGCACGGCGCAGACTTTGGCGGCATGTAATGAGTCAATTTGACTCATTACATGCCGCTGGCCGTTGCGCCCTCAGGGCAACTGCGCTGTGTGCCAAGCCCCCTTGGCACACACGTAGTTACGGCCCTGTGTATAGTTATAATCATACTGGATTGTTTCATATACTACATTGAAACAAAAGGATGTATTTTTCAGTGTCCCTAAATTCATTCATTCCCCCGATTATATAGCATAAATTATTGTTCGTCTCACATAATGCATAGGTGATCCTATTGGTAATATTAATGTAGGCATACATATTCTGAGCCAGCATCGCCCTGTGTTCTGTGTGATGTATAATCCTACAGAATAACAGCATATGTATACTGTTTATATTTGATCAAAGATTTGACTAATTATATGTGTCAGATTATTCCAAGGCATGGATTGTTTTCTCCTGCTGTATATTATCAGCTCTGTATATAAATAATATGATCGTGTTATTGCATAAATGTGTGTTTTACAATACATTGTTAATATCAATAAGTGTAAATTAAATATGTGGTCCTTATTGAGTATGAAAAAAATGTGTTATTGATTGTAAATGGTCGATTCATGAGGGACCTAGTCAATGTTCTTAATTATAACATGATATAGTCACATATAGACCCAGTATAAAGTGAAGAGAAAGTGATATGATAATTGGGTTGTGAGACCCTGAATAAGTGAAAATAAGATTCATATGGAAAGGTGTATAATGAAGTGAAGGAAGATGGAGTGAGGAGAAAATGGGGGAATACAGCACATATTAAGACCCCCTAAATATATTTTATTAATGTGTTTGTAAAAGGAAGAAGAAGGGGGGAGGGGGGAAGAAAAACAACAATCAGTGTGTGAAAGTGAATAATTGTATAAATGATCCAAATCAAAGTGCAAAAAAACCCGAAAAAAAGTGATATGAAAAAAAAAAGTGAGGGAAGGTGATGGAATAATTCTACTATCTGAGTATCTCGTAGAGGTAAGTTCAAATAGTCGGTACCTGATGTTTAATTAAAAGATGTCCCCAATCTTTAGTATAATGTGTGTCCAAAAATTTGGGACCATATCAGGTAGGTATTGCAAAATACAAGAGGTAATAATACCCCCAAAAGTCTGGTATGATATGTTCCAGAAAGTTAGGGACCACATATGGTAAGTATGTCGAAGAGCAAGAAATAATAATGGTAAAAAAAAATATATAAATCAGCATAGGGACAATGCACATCTCCTATATAATAGCCCAGATCTGTGACTTTGTGCTTCATTTGCTAACGCTTGGCGGAGTCACAACACTGGGCGGAGTTAGTCAAATGAGTCACAGATCTGGGCAAATCTATAGGAGACTAGGAGCAGAAGCAGATGGTATGGGCATGTCACAGGCAGGGGTGCATACCTCCCAGCTTTCTTCAGGCAGAAGGAGGGACACACGCACGGTGGAAAATGGGGTGTGGCCAACGAAAGGGGCGTGGTTTCACGGGAGCACCCACTATCGCGAGCCACACCCCGTTTTCGGCAGTGAGGGGGCATGCCCAGCGCTCTGTGAGCTGCTGGCATGCCCCCAGGGGTGGATTATGAGTCCAGGGGGCTCAGGGTACTTGAGACAGGGTGGCCTATCTCATTGTTGTGCCCGCTGTGGGTTTGGGGGCGTGGCCTAATCGCGCCCGCGTGGCCACGCCCCCTTATGCAAATTCCGGTAATTGTTGTTTTTTAAAATGGGATTTTTGCCCCTCAGCTAGGGGTAAATCCAGAGGGGGTGGTCGCTCCCTCCTACACACCCGCACAGGCAGAGCCGGCCTTAGCTATAGGCAGGCTAGGCATTTGCCTAGGGCATTCAAGCATGTCTAGGGGCATCCAAGCATGTCCCTGCAGCATCTCATGCTGAGAGGGACAGTCCGCAAACTAACTGTTACTTTCCAAATGTATTCAATCAGTACTTGTATACACTGCTGTTTACATTTGTCAAAAAAAATGCACACTGTGCCTTAAACTTCCTCCGACATGCTTGAATGCCCCTGACTTGTGAGACCTCAGACAGACAGCAGAAGCCCAGTAAATGCAATTCCTGGACCTGTGACATTTTTACTGACTATATAAGGTTATTACTGGATGGCTTCTTATGATAACACATGTGTATTTTGGAAGACTGCTTCACAGAAACCTGACATCACCTATACTGCTTGTGCACATGGGGGGAGGGGGACCCTGCCATCCTGTGTGTGTCCCTTATCCCTGTGCAAACCCCAGGTGTCTGCAGGGACATAACATGGGCAGTGTTCTCCCCACACTTTATTTCCTAGTCAGTCCATACCGTAAAATTCCCCTGCCATCTAGCACTGTAACGTGGTCAGTAAGTTGCGTTGTGCTATTTCTATATGAAACATCAGTGCAGCGTGACTTTCGGACACATCAGACTGGAGGGCAGAGCATATCACTCCCACAGTATAAAGTAAAGGGCATGCAGTAACAGACACCAGCAAACACACTGAATAGTGAAGAGAATGGACAGTTTCTACATGTTTGATACTGATCTTTTTGTATAACCAGCAAGTGTGGCAGTATCTGTGGCAGTATATGTGTATTATGGGCATTACTAATGTGGGGCATATGTGTAAGGTGCATTACTGTGTGGCATTATGTGTATTATGGGCATTACTAATGTGGGGCATATGTGTAAGGTGCATTACTGTGTGGAATTATATGTATTATGGTCATTACTGTGTGGCATCGTGCAGAGTTGACCTGGCCCACAGGGTAACCCCCGGTGGGCCCCGCTACCTGAGCGTTGCAGGTACAGATGCAGAACTAGTGGCGGAGCTAGGGGGCACCAGACAAAATTTTCCCTAGGGCATCAAATTGGCTAGGGCCGGCTCTGCGCACAGGCAGAAGAAAGCAGGGAGGCTACTGCCTCCCTGGGCCTCCCTGCAACACCACAGACCTGCCAACACGCAGCAGCGTGTGCTGACTGTAGCACAATGCTGTTGCTGGCAGGACGGGGGAACTTCAGAGCTGGGACAGGGCTACTCCAGCCGGGGGGCCCCCTAAAACTGTGGGGCCCGCAGTACGTACCCCCTGGGCCCCCCCTTAATCCGGCTCTGCTGCCGGACCCCCCCCCCTTAATCCATACCCCCTGATGCCCCCTCTCCCTCTGTCTCCACTAATTAGTCTATTCACCATTGCTCTGCTAAGCAGAACAGCGAGTACAGGAGCTTCCCAACTGCCCCCCCACCACCACCACCACCACAGGACACTGCGGCCCGCTGGTGGGACAGCAGGACAGACCCCAAAAATGGGACTGTCCCGTGAAAATCAGGACAGATGGGTGGCATGGGGGTGTGTGAGGGGGTATGCCGTACAGACAGACGGGCACCGGCTCACTTCAGCATACTCAGCAGGGGCTCTCTGGCACGGAGGAGCGTCACTTTCTGGCACACTCCACGCTTCTTAGCTGCAGTTTTGTGGGGCACCTGACGCTGTGCAGGTTCCGTACTGCCTCTGTTATCTCCAGCCCCTGCGACCCCACCGCTAGCTGCAGCGCTGCCACCCGCAGTGAGGTGCGCCCAGCTCCTTCACACACTTTAGCCGCCGGGTAGCGCTGCAGAAGTCCGCGCTGCTTGTAGGCTCCGACCCCCTCCTCCCTCCAGCCGCAGCGTCTCCTGGGAGCTAACCAGTCACTCCCAGTCTCCCCTTACCACAGTGCCCGGCAGCCGCGCAAGGTCCGCGGTATGTGACTGAGGAGTGTGGGGGGGGGGGGGGGGGATGCGGATGGGCAGAGGAAGCAGGACTCCAGCCTGAGAGAGTCAGCCATGCCAAGTCTCCACCAGCAGCAGATCCCAACAGGTTGGAGTGGAACAGCAGCAGCCAGCAGCAGTGACTCCGGTAAGACACATCTGTCTGTCACCACTGTTTTGTCCCTAATACCAATCTCTCCCGTGCCCTGTGTTCTGTCATGTCCCTGTCACCTCTGGCCTTGCCCTGTCACCCTTATCCTGGCCCTGTCACCCTTATCCTGGCCCTGTTATCCCTATCCTGGCCCTGTCACCCCTGGCCTTGCCCTATCATCCTTATCCTGGCCCTGTCACCCCTATCCTGGCCCTGTTACCCTTATCCTGGCCCTGTCACCCCTATCCTGTCCCTGTCATATCTGTCCTGGCCCTGTCGCCCCTGTCCTGGCCCACCACTCCACCCGCAGCATCTACAGACACCCTCCCTCATCCGCAGTCCCCCCCGCACCCGCTACATTCTGTACATCATGCCCTGCAGGTGCTGTTCACGCCGTCGCAAGGGGCTGCGCCTCCTTCACCATCGCACGCCCTTTCATTGTCCAATATTTAACCACTAATAAAGGAATGCAGGTAATACTCCATATAATACAAATATTGAACCCCAGATAGGCATGTAAGGGTTAAGGGGGCGTAGCCCCTTGCGACGGTGTGAAGAGCGCCCGTAGGGCGCGATGAAATACCTAGTACTATATATATATATATATACTTATTTATTTATATATACATACGGAATGCATGACGCATGACATTGTGTTTGCGATGCATCCTGCCACTCATCGCAAGCATGACAGCATTTACTAACGCCATATGCTTTAAGAAAATCTCAAAGGACAGCTTTCCCGGTAAGAACTGTTCTTTGCAATAGAAGGACTTCCAGGCAGGGGCACTTCTAAAGAGGAGGATGCCCGTGTGCAGTCTCTTTCTGGGCCCCACCTCTCTACCCGGCATCGATGTAGACTCTGAGCTCTAAGTTCACTACTAGGGGACCCTAGCGCTGTACCAGAGTCTACTATGCATGCACAGGTCTCTGGGAAAATGGCGCAGCAGCCATACTGTGCATGTGCAAAATGCTGGGAAAATGGCCGCCGTGCCATATCCTGGTGATTCCTACAGCTCTTCTGCTGCCGATGAGGGACTCCGGAGGGTAAGTATTGAAAAAAAAAAGGGTGCAGTTTGTGCGGTGTGGGCCAACAGGAGCCCGTGTTGCCCTGGTTGCCATGGTGACAGGAAAAGTCCCTGGCTGGGTAAACATCAGCTCTGCAGAAAGGAAAATGAAAAATACATGCAGCACAGCAAGACATTTGGTTATAGAAGAGTTAAGTTAAATACTGGGCTGAACTAGATGGGGGGGGGGGGGGGGGGTGTATAATGTTATAGCAGGGAGACACACAGGGTGGAGTCCTTCTGCCAGACCGTTAACCACCTTTACTGGTCATCCCAAGGATACTCAAAAAGTCTGGACCCCAAAACTAAAACGTGTCCCCCCTCCAGAGGATCAAGCCCAGGGCTCTTCCCCGCACTTCTGGTAGCGGAGGGTGCTGGGGTAATAGTTAATAAAAAAAGTTAATAATAATGTTTGTTACAGGCTGCCCACAAGTCCCAGCAGGTCTGCGACTGGTATGATAGCACTTGTGGAACCACAAGTGCCAGCATGCCTGGATACTCAGGGCCTGCTAGTGCCTGCATTCCACCCATAAAGAAAATATTAAAATTTAAAAAAGACAACACACACACCGAGTGTCTTATACCTTTATTGAAAAACATTCCAAACACAGCCCTCGTTTTACAATTTAATACAAATTCTACGGATGGTGTTCCTGTTCATACAAATTCCACGGATGGTGTTCCTGTTCATGTAGGTATACCTGGCTGCTTGGCAAAATAACAAACCAGCGGATGGAGTGCCCCATAGCGAATGGAAGGCTCTGTCAAGGACACTACATCGTCATCGTCATGAGTGGGGAAGAGCTGATTGGTTGATCAGGACCTCAAGCATTTTATTTTTTTCAAGTAACTTTTTTGCTGCTCCTATCCTGGTGATTCCCACAGGTGTCTAAACCGCCGGCATTTAGCGACGCCTGAGCCGACAGCTCATTTAAGCAGCGGCTGAGATATTTCATTATGACTGTCCACATTTTGAATATTTAGTTATTAATTGTCAACATTTTGGCTGTAAGCCTAATTCATATATGTAAGGAATTGCACAGCCACATGGAAGCGGTGGTGCAATTCCGAGTGATTCAAATTCCAATGCAGCAGGCGATAGAGGACTCCGGCATGCATTTGGGAGATCCATTTGCTGCGCCTGAGGACGTAGCCTTGTGTCACCACCGCGACCAACGCAATGTTTTTAGGCACCGGTCAGCCTGCGTAAGCTTCAGCTCACTCAGGCTGGCCCCACTCAGGCTGGCCCCACTCAGGCTGGACCTCGGATCTGGAACACCTGAGTCCAGTAAGACTGCATCTATGTATGCCGTGGACACCCACGAGTGGGAATAGTCCCTGTGCGTTGTGAATCTGGCTGTCGGCATTGTCAGCTGTCAGGTTTCCGGCGTCGGTATCCTTACCGCCAGGATCCCGACAGCCAGCAAATTGATTACATGCCATGAAGATGGTCATCTCCAGACTGGACTACTGTAATCTCCTCCTGACTGGCATTCCTGACAATTACCTCTCTCCACTCCAATCTATCCTCAGTGCTGCTGCCCGGCTCATCTTCCTCACCAAACGCACCACATCCACCTCTCCTCTCTTATATGACCTTCACTGGCTCCCCTTCCCTTTCAGAATCCAATTCAAACTTCTCACACTCACTTACAAAGCCCTCACCCACTCCTCTCCCATCTACATCTCTGGTCTTATCTCGCTTTACACTCCCACCCGTCCTCTTCGCTCTGCTAATGCATGCCGACTGTCCTGCCTACTGATTACTTCCTCCCACTCCTATCTCCAAGATTTTTCACGTGCTGCTCCCTTTCTCTGGAATTCCCTACCTCTCCCCCTCAGACTCTCCACCTCTCTACAAAATTCCAAACGGGCTCTCAAGACCCACTTCTTCACCAAACCCAGCCAAATCTCATCCTAACCCTCTGTTCCACGCTCTCTATGTACCCCATCGGCGTCACCCCTGTCTATCTGCCCCTCCCCTTTAGAATGTAAGCTCTCATGAGTAGGGCCCTCTTCCCTCATGTGCTTACCCTTTACTTACTTTAATAATCTTCAACTGCACCAAATCCAGCAGTCTTCTGCCACCTGATACTTATGTCAGTGTCAAGGTCGTAGCTACCATAGGTGCAGGCAGTGCAGCTGCTATGGGGCCCAGAGCTGAGAGAGGCCATCTTCCCTGTCACAGTTACATGTGTTATATACAGGGTGTAGCTACCATAGGTGCAGGCAGTGCAGCTGCTATGGGGCCCAGAGCTGAGAGAGGCCACCTTCCCTGTCACAGTTACATGTGTTATATACAGGGGTGTAGCTACCATAGGTGCAGGCAGTGCAGCTGCTATGGGGCCAGAGCTGAGAGGGGCCACCTTCCCTGTCACAGTTACATGTGTTATATACAGGGTGTAGCTACCATAGGTGCAGGCAGTGCAGCTGCTATGGGGCCAGAGCTGAGAGGGGCCACCTTCCCTGTCACAGTTACATGTGTTATATACAGGGTGTAGCTACCATAGGTGCTGGGAGTGCAGCTGCTATGGGGCCCAGAGCTGAGAGGGGCCACCTTCCCTGTCACAGTTACATGTGTTATATACAGGGTGTAGCTACCATAGGTGCAGGCTGTGCAGCTGCTATGGGGCCCAGAGCTGAGAGAGGCCACCTTCCCTGTCACAGTTACATGTGTTATATACAGGGTGTAGCTACCATAGGTGCAGGCTGTGCAGCTGCTATGGGGCCCAGAGCTGAGAGAGGCCACCTTCCCTGTCACAGTTACATGTGTTATATACAGGGTGTAGCTACCATAGGTGCAGGCTGTGCAGCTGCTATGGGGCCCAGAGCTGAGAGAGGCCATCTTCCCTGTCACAGTTACATGTGTTGTATATATTTTTTGCCATTAGATGGTAATTAGGGGTCCTTTCCAACTTTTTCCTTGGGGCCTGCAATATATTTAGGTATGCCCCTGGACTTGCTCATTGTAGTGTGGTATAAAATGAACTGAAGGGAATTATTTATTATTTATAATTATATAATATGAAACGGGGCACTGTATGAGGCACAATATGAACGGGGAGCATTATATATCATAATGTGAATTGGGGGTACAGTGTGGCATAATGTGTTCTGGCAGCTCTGAAATGTGACATAGGGTGAACTTAAGCTCTACTGCGATTCATAAAAGAAACTAGGGCACTACTATGGGGCATAACATTAAATAAGGCTCTACTATGGTTCAGAAAATGAACTAGGGTGCTAGAGATGTGTGGCGGGCACTTTTCTTGTTTTGTATTTTGGTTTGGTTCTGGTTCCATGCTCATGTTTTAGATCTGGATTGGTTTGCCAAAACCACCCTTTCGTGTTTTGGTTTTGGATCTGGATGATCTTTTTAAAAAACATTAAAACAGCTAAAATCACAGAATTTGGGGGTAATTTTGATCCTATAGTATTATTAACCTCAATAACATTCATTTCCACTCATTTCCAGTCTATTCTGAACACCTCACACCTCACAATATTGTTTTTAGGCCAAAAGGTTGCACCGAGGTCGCTGTATGACTAAGCTAAGCGACCCAAGGGGCCGACACAAACACCTGGCCCATCTAGGAGTGGCACTGCAGTGTCAGACAGGATGGCACTTAAAAAAATTAGGTTCCAAACAGCACATGATGCAAAGAAGAAAAAGCGGTGCAATGAGGTAGCTGTATGACTAAGCTATGCGACCCAAGTGTGCGACACAAACACCTGTCCCATCTAGGAGTGGCACTGCAGTGTCAGACAGGATGGCACTTAAAAAAATTAGGTTCCAAACAGCACATCATGCAAAGAAGAAAAAGCGGTGCAATGAGGTAGCTGTATGACTAAGCTAAGCGACACAAGTGTGCGGCACAAACAACATGGAACGTGCTGGAATTTGCCCAGATGTAATATACGCACAATATTGGTGGCACAGGAGAGCGTACCCCTAAACCACATACACGCAGCAAAGCCTGTAAAATTTATATGGATAATAATAACCCTTTTATTTGGAGCTATTATAATAATATGCAGCACAGGTGAGCGTACCCCTACACCACACAGGGCAAACCATGTAAAAATTATTTGGATTAAATATTAATAACCCCTTTATTTGGAGTAAACAATATACAGCATAGGACAGTACCACTGGAATTATACGGCAGTAACACTGGGCTTATACGGCAGTACCACTGGACTGGATTTATACGGCAGTACCACTGGATTTATACGCCAGTACCACTGGAATTATAGAGCAGTATCACTGGACTTAAACGGCAGTATCACTGGAACTATACGGCAGTATCACTGGAATTATACGACAGTACCACTGGACTGGATTTATACGGCAGAATCACTGGACTTATACGCCAGTATCACTGGACTTATACGCCAGTATCACTGGACTAGATTTATACGCCAGTACCACTGGACATATACGGCAGTACCACTGGACTGGATTTATACTGCAGAATCACTGGACTTATACGCCAGTATCACTGGACTTATACGCCAGTATCACTGGACTAGATTTATACGCCAGTACCACTGGATTTATACGCCAGTACCACTGGACATATATGGCAGTATCAAAAAATGGTGAAAATGGCGGCGACGCGTGGCTTCTTATATGGATTCCAAAACCCGCAAGAATTCGACAGCGGGATGATGACGTTTTGCCTCGTTCTGGTTTCCGAGTCAGGCAGGAAAACCTGAGCCGGGCTCGGATCCGGCCTCGGGTAGTGAACCTGCTCATCTCTAGTTATTAATATAGGGCATAAAATTAATAACTGCAGAGAAGGGTCTCCCTAGAAGCATTGGGATAGGGGCCCCTTCAAAATGTTGCTATGGGGCCCACAAAGTTCTGGCTACGCCCCTGGTCAGTGTCATCTGCTGATGTAGCTATGTGTATTTACCCTGTACTTGTCCTATATTGTCTTCAACTGTAAGTCACTATTTTCCTGTTTTGATTATTTGTTTATGTACTCTGTAATTGGGCGCTGCAGATCCCTTGTGGCACCATATAAATAAAGGATAATAATAATAATAATAATAGTAAGTGTGTGTAAATATCGGGTTTACGTATATTTCTGGATTTGGCCCTTATTTCGTTATGCCCTTTAACTAAGGTGCATGCTCTTATGTAATATGATTATAGCTCTTTCACCTCTAAAAATATCTATAATTGCATTAGAAAATAGCCTGCACCTCTGTAGTAGTTATTAATAGGCATGGGTCAGCGTCTGCCATGAATGGGTGATATCACCGCATTCCGCAAACCTGCTATGTGCATTCTAGTCATATCTGCAATGCGTTCCTGCAGACTGACATCTTCAGGCAGACCCTTACACACTGTCCTGGCTCCTTGTGATGAAAGACATTGATAGAAGTATGTATAATCCTCTGCAGGGTTTTATTCATTTAATTATAAGTCATGGCGATTACAGGGAGCCAGAAGCAGCCGCTGTTGCTGGGTCTTACATCCTTGAGTGCCAAAAAAAGGTTTCAATGGGCAGGGGTGTAGCCAGTGTCAGACTGGGGCATGAAGGGCCCACCAGGGAAATGCAGTGGTAGGGGCCCATTCTTAGAGGCTTGGGTAATCATTAGTGCATGGTCTGGGCCCCTTGATAAATAATATATATATAGTAATTACTGCTAGTGCATGCATGATAATGTACCAGATTAATAACAGCAATGCACTGTAGAGAATACTTCATAGTCCTGTGCAGTATAATGTAACATATTCATAATGTATAATTGATAGGGTGGGCCCCTAGGCAGTGGGGCCCACCGGTGGTTCCCCTGTACCCCTATGGGCCAGTCCGAGCCTGGGTGTAGCGAGGGAGGCTCCGGTGGAGCGCGAGCTCCAGGCGCTGGAAAAGTTAGAGGGCGCGCCACCGCCTGCCCCCCACTCCCTCCACCCGCTATACCGCGGGCCTCTGTACAGGCAGTCGCAGAGCAGGAGGAGGAGAAACAGAGCAGGCACACACACTGATTCGGAGACTAGGTAGGGAACAGGGCAGGCCAGAGATGACAGCCGGAACATGCCGGACCTCTGCCACCCTATTTATGTGTCTCACTGTCTGCTTGTAGCTGTGCAGCAGGGTTACTTCTGTACATCTACACCACTCTCTGCCTCTGCCCCCGCTGCTGCAGCACCTCTTTCTGCCTCGGCTGCTGCAGCACCTCTTTCTGCCTCGGCTGCTGCAGCACCTCTTTCTGCCCCAGCTGCTGCAGCACATTTTTCTGCCCATGCTGCTTCAGCACATCTGTCTGCCTCGGCTGCTGCAGCCCCTCTCCCTGCCCGCGGCTCCTACAGCACCTATCTCTACATTGATGCTGCAGCACCTCTCTGTCCCAGCTGCTGCTGCTGCAGCACCTCTCTCTGCATTAGAAACTGCAGTGTAACATGTACTGTATACACGGCTCTACTGTGTTGTATAAGGGGCTCTACTGTGTGGTGTAACGTGTATAAGGGGTACTACTGTGCGGTGTCATGTATATAAGGAGTACTACTGTGCGGTGTAATGTATATAAGGAGTACTACCGTGTGGTGTAATGTATATAAGGAGTACTACTGTTCGGTGTAATATATATAAGGAGTACTACTGTGAAGTGTAATGTGAATAACGGATAATACTGTGTGGTGTAATCTGAATTGGTACTATTCTGTGGCCACGCCCCTTCCTCATGTAGCCACACTCCTTTATTTTTGTTGTGCGCCAAAGGCATGCACTAAATTTAGAGGGCGCCCAAAGGAAACCTTCAACCTATAAGATCCACAAGGTCTAGAACTGGCCCTCTCACTGATTTTGGTTTTTAACAATTTTTTTTCTTTTCAAATATAACATGTCCCCAATTCAGTACAGGAGAGGGGGTGCGAAACATACTCCTGCTCCAGGCACCATGGCATCTAGCTACGCCTGTCAATGGGCACATGTCCTCTTGCAAGTGGTTAGCGTCTGAGGCGAGGTGCAAGGAGAATGTTTTTGGTTGTCATTTAATTGATGCCTAATAGAGGATAAATTGGTTGCACATAAAATAAATAATTTGCAACATTGGTGTACAGTAAGTTTGTCGTAAGTGTCTGTGACTTACACTAAAAAGCAGAATCCGCAACTGCATCTATAGCAAGCTGGGGGCCGCCCAGAGAAGGGCAAGACCGGCCAGCATGCTAATTGGTGGCCAGCGATGTGATCGCAAAACAATTGCAATTGCATAGGCTGAGTCCAGAATTAATTACGACCCCCGGCATACGCAGACAAGCTGCGTATGCAGGCAGTCCACCGCCATTTTCTTAATCAGACCGGCTGCAAGGGACATCACACAGCTGCCCTGAAAACACGCCCAGACAGTGAATGCCTGTTTACAAAAAAAAAGGAAACAACTGCGCTCTTGCCGGGATTTTAGTGGTTGAGCAGCCCTGAAAAAAATTGGACACTAATAACTATATAAAGCAAGGCGCTTGTAACAATGTGTTGTATATTTGCAACAATTGTTAAAACAAAGTTGCCAAGTGTATTAGTGCAATACCTGTTTAAAAGAAAGGGTTAGTTTAAAATGTTTACAGCCCTTTTGTGTAATTTATAATCCTTTGTGTATATGAAGGTTCCGATGTTGCCGATGGAGGAGAGGTACTTAGTAGTAACAGTTCCAGCCCTATCTGTCCCTATTCTACCCACCTTGTTCTCACTGGCGGTGGGACGGGGACTTGTCTCCGTGCGGCTTGGCTCCCTGCTCCGTAGCGCCGCTCACTCCAGCCGCGTCTCCTATGCGCCGTGCTGCGCTCCGTAGCTGCTTCAGGATCCGGCTTGGGTGACGGCTTTTTTCAGTGTACTCTATCTGGAAAGGGTACACTCGGACTTGCGGTCTGTTTGTCAGTGCTTCCAACGCGTTTCGGGCTCCAGGCCCTTTATCGAGGATGCTCCAGGCCCTTTATCCTCGATAAAGGGCCTGGAGCCCGAAACGCGTTGGAAGCACTGACAAACAGACCGCAAGTCCGAGTGTACCCTTTCCAGATAGTGCACACTGAAAAAAGCCGTCACCCAAGCCGGATCCTGAAGCAGCTACGGAGCGCAGCACGGCGCATAGGAGACGCGGCTGGAGTGAGCGGCGCTACGGAGCAGGGAGCCAAGCCGCACGGAGACAAGTCCACGTCCCACCGCCAGTGAGAACAAGGTGGGTAGAATAGGGACAGATAGGGATGGAACTGTTACTACCAAGTACCTCTCCTCCATTGGCAACATCGGAACCCTCATATACACAAAGGACTATAAATTACACAAAAGGGCTGTAAACATTTTAAACTAACCCTTTCTTTTAAACAGGTATTGCACTAATACACTTGGCAACTTTGTTTTAACAATTGTTGCAAATACACAGCACATTGTTACAAGCGCCTCGCTTTATATAGTTATTAGTGAATGCCTGTTAGCATGCTGATTGGTGGATGGCTGGAGCTATCCACCAATCAGAGTGCAGCATTCTCTACCTGCCTCCCAGCCTGCAGCCAGACAGTGAATGCCTTCAGCATGCTGATGGGTGGATGGCTGGAACTATCCACCAATCACAGTGTAGCATTCTCTACCTGCCTCCCAGCCTGCAGCCAGACAGTGAATGCCTTCAGCATGCTGATTGGTGGATGGCTGGAACTATCCACCAATCAGAGTGTAGCATTCTCTACCTGCCTCCCAGTCTGCAGCGAGAGAGTGAATGCCTTCAGCATACTGATTGGTGGATGGCTGGAACTATCCACCAATCAGAGTGTAGCATTCTCTACCTGCCTCCCAGCCTGCAGCCAGACAGTGAATGCCTTCAGTCACTGCTGAATCAATTGCCCGTCACTGTAACAGCTCTTTGGAATTTTCAAAATGCACTGTTACATATACAGATGTAGCCACGCTCATCCATCCTGCGGTGCAAGGATGGCGAGACTAGTGTGCCCGCGTTTATGACTTGGGCATGCGTATGCACATGGGATTCAGTATGAATTACTGACGGAAACAATCCCGGTGGTCATAATCCCGACCGCCATTGACCTACAGTCAAAATACCGACATGGTCAAAATACAGACATTTATTATGCCGACATGTTCAAAATGCCGGCATTTGAAGTGCCGACACGTCACAATACCGACATGATTTTTTTCTGGGGTTTTTTTGTGTGTAAATGTGGACATAGGTCGACATGGACACCGTCTAAGTGTACCGCGTCCCATCGCATGGCTCGCTGCGCTCGACACACTATTATATCCCCCCCTGCAGGTCCACTGGGATGGTAAAGTATGAACAAGTCTGTTTTTGGGCAAAAATTCCTTAAAATGCATGTCGGCATTTCGACATGTCGGCATTCTGACCATGTCGGCATATCGAACATGTTGGCATAATGAATGTCGGTATTGTGTCCGTCGGTAAATCAACTGCTACCCTGCACACGCACGCCATAGACTTCTGTGGAGCAAACAGCGTCTGCAACTCGTCGCAGCGCGGCTTACCCTGCAGCTTGATGGGATGCACGTGCCTGTAAGTACGCATTGCGGCAACGATGAGCGCGGCTACATCTGTGCAATGCAAAGCGGGACCAGACAATTGCAGTCCTTAAAAGGCAAAACCAACCTGTTCTTTTAATTGAAAAAATTTGGTGCTTCAAATCCAGCTGCTAAATCGTCAGAATCTCACGGCTGCCTCCGGCCCTCATTCTCTTACTGAGCATTTACATCAGAGACATGAATACGTGCCAGTCACAGCAGGAAAGCCTGGATCCTTCCTTTTATGTGGAATGAAAGAATAATAAAATCACTTTTGAGTAACTGAGAACTGCAACTTGTGCCTACAGGTGATATATGGCCTGATTCTGAGTTATTCGCTGCTGAGACTGCTATAGCGTATTATGCCATAATAACATCTGCAGTTATATACTAATGCCAGTATCAGCCCTGCCCCAGGTGTACAAGCATGCGTCTGACTCTGTAATAAGTTATAACCCTCTGCTATGCCGCCATCAGTTGCACTTGCAGCCTCCTTAGCTAGATGCAGAATTCCCGACCACCAATGTGAGAGATTAAGTGTCTGTGGGGCTAATTCAGAGTTGATCGTAGCGCACGGCTATGATCAATTACTCAGACATGCGGGGGGATGCCCAGAACAGAGCTAGTCCGCCCCGCGTGTCTGGCCCTACCCCCCCTTCCCCGTACAAGTACAATACCATCGCACAGCGGCGATGCTTTTGTACTTGAAGAGTAGCTCCCTACCAGCGCAGCTCCTGCGCGCTGGCAGGGAGCTACTTGTCGCTGTCCGGGTCATGCAGCCGCCGTGGCCCGCCCTCCGCACGGTCCGGGCACGGCTGCGTTGCCCAGACCACGCCCCTAAAATGGCGGCCAGATGCCGCCGGCCCGCCCCTTTCCGCCCAGTGTACGTCTCTGCCTGTCAATCAGGCAGAGGCGATCACAGGGCTGTGATGGCCGTCAACTGTCTGGCATGTGCGGCGCCGGCGCAGTTCAGACCTGATCGGCTGCTGTGCGAAAACGCCCAGCACATTTACAATTCATATCGGATACCATGATTCTCAAATGCACCATGTCTGGACGGAGAGGGGTTGTGCCGCTCAGAGCAACTTCTAGACAAGTGGCATCACCCTGCATACTGTATTTTGCTGGACTGCAGTGATTCTGATCCTGGAACCAGAGACTGCTTCCAACCTTGGGGCCTATACTGGGACTGAAGGACTCTAGATCAGGTGACTTTTTCCCTCCATTCCCCACAAGTTCCTAGTCACCTCTTCACTTTTGCCTTTAATAGGATTAATTGAGCCAGGGCAGTCGGACTTAATCCCCCGCTGTAATGACTATGGTGGTCATTCCGAGTTGTTCGCTCGCTAGCTGTTTTTAGCAGCTGTGCAAACGCTATGCCGCCTCCCACTGGGAGTGTATTGTAGCTTAGTAGAAGTGCGACCGAAAGGATCGCAGAGCGGCTACAAAAAAAAATGGTGCCGTTTCAGAGTAGCTCCAGACCTACTCAGCGCTTGCGATCACTTCAGACTGTTCAGTTCCTGTTTTGACGTCACAAACACGCCCTGCGTTCGCCCAGCCACGCCTGCGTTTTTCCTGGCACGCCTGCTTTTTTCCGAACACTCCCTGAAAATGGTCAGTTGATACCCAGAAACGCCCACTTCCTGTCAATCACTCTGCGGCTGCCTGTGGGGCTGAAAAGCTTCGCTAGACCTTGTGTGAAATGACATAATTCGTTGTAATAGTACAACGCGCGTGCGCATTGCGCCGCATGCGCAGAAGTGCCTTTTTTTGCCTGATCACTGCGCAGCGAACGAAAGCTGCTAGCGATCAACTCGGAATGACCCCCTAAATCCCCTGCTGTATTGTTCTCTCTGTATTGTATTGCAGCTGAGAACAATTGATAAAATACTTATGCTAATAAGCCTTGGTGCACCTAGGTGCAGCAGAGAAGCCAAGATGATCTGTATATTCTGATCCCAGATATAGGAGGCGTGGGTCCAGACATGCTGCATACTATAATCCTGCAGATCGCCTTCCAGAGCCCGGTGCTCTCGCTCCCAGCGCAGATGACCTCTCTGCAGTCCAGGCAGACAGAGCCGGTCTTAGGCATAGGCAAACTAGGCAAATGCCTAGGGCATTTGGTATGCTTAGGGGCACCAGCAGCTTCTGCTGATTAAAATGATATGCAGCATGCCTATATTGTGTGTGTGACTGCGGCTGTATCTGCATACGAAATGCTATGTTGCAGTGTATTCCTGGAAATCATTGTAATGTAGCATTTCGTATGCAGATACAGCCACAGTCGCACACAGAATATAGGCATGCTGCATATCATTTTAATCAGCAGAAGCTGCTTGTGTATCCTAGCCACATAGTAATGCAAATAAGATGCATTTTCATAAACAAAAGGCGCCCGACGTTAGCAGAGCTGCCAGCTGACTCATGCCAGACATCTCCTGCAGAACTAGCGGCGGTGCTAGGGGGCACCAGCCAAAATCTTGCCTAGGGCATCATATTGGTTAATGCCGGCTCTGCAGGCAGATGCAGCACTGCACCCGGCTTGCGGCAGTGTTGCACTCATGTTGTAATAATGACATGAGGATGCCTCAGAGGAGCAGGGAGAAGACAAAAGGAAAAAGACCATTAAGTGGGGGAGCACAGTACAAATCGCAGGTGGTGGAAGCAGAGCTCTTTCAGGAACATACAGGTGGTGGAGGGGGAGAACAGGGGCAAATGCACAATTTCTAAACGGGGGGTTTCCATTTGCAATCCACAATCTTCCGTTCTGAGGAACACTGGAGCAAGTGTGGGTGTCTTGTGGAGTGGTAGAATAAGCTACTACAGACCCTGGTCTTTTTATACATTGATCAGGAAAAGGTTAAACATCCCAGAGTAAATAAATACACAAACCTATGGAGTACATATTTTGGAAGTTACAGATGAGGGTGTGTATGTGGCACACAGTGAGGTAAATGGCTCAGGAGGCACTGGCTAGAACCAGAGCCAGATTTACACGCAATAAATGAGCCAAAGGGTCGATCTGGGCATTATACACAGGTGCAGCAGTATATACATGT
Source organism: Pseudophryne corroboree (assembly GCF_028390025.1). Lineage (NCBI taxonomy): Eukaryota > Metazoa > Chordata > Amphibia > Anura > Myobatrachidae > Pseudophryne > Pseudophryne corroboree. The sequence continues at coordinate 818,311,634 of NC_086448.1, read as the reverse complement.
GGACATTATACACAGGTGCAGCAGTATATACATGTGGGCATTATACACAGGTGCAGCAGTATATACATGTGGGCATTATACACAGGTGCAGCAGAATATACATGTGGGCATTATACACAGGTGCAACAGTATATACATGTGGGCATTATACACAGGTGCAGCGGTATATACATGTGGGCATTATACACAGGTGCAGCAGTATAAACATGTGGACATTATACACAGGTGCAGCAGTATATACAGAACATGTGGGTACTATACACAGCTGCAGCAGTATATACATGTGGGCATTATACACAGGTGCAGCATTACATACATGTGGGCATTATACACAGGTGCAGCAGTATATACATGTGGGCATTATACACAGCTGCAGCAGTATATACATGTGGGCATTTGGGGCCGGACCGCACTAGTGGCCACATGGTTAATGGCGGCCGTGGCACTGAAGGGGTTAACCCCTAGTGCCCGGCGCTATTATGGGGACAATGGGCGCTTGGCGCCATATTTAAAATGTTGTGGGCGCTAGGCGCCGTGTGTTTAAAAATGTTTTAATATTGTATTTTTAATGTGTGCCGCAGTCCCGGACCTCTCTGGCGACCGCGGCAGTGAGATCAGCTCCCGCTGCAGCGATCTGTGTGTGCTGCTGATCGCCGGCGTCCGGGAGCTCTGCTCCCAGCAACGGCAGCAATCAGTACAGCCCCCGGCGCGCACACACAGATCGCTGCAGGGAGGGAGAGCCGCTGCGGCTGGGAGATCAGATCCCGCTGCAGCGCACTCTGTGCGTGCCTCTGCTGGGGGCCGGGAGCTCTGCTCCCGGCGCCTCAGCGCTACATAGATGGCCGGGCACAGCAGCCGGGACGAGCGCGTCCCAGGCTGCTGCGATGCTGGGGTGTGCGCCGCTCGCGGGGAACCGGGCTAGCCGGCTTCCTAGCGGCGGAGGCAAGTGAAGGGCAGTGGACACTGGGGTCCGGGAGCTACGCTCCTGGCGCCTCAGCGCTACAAAGGGCACAGAGCCACGGCAGCTGGGACAAGCCTCCTGAGCCGCCGGGCTTTAGTTCAGGAGGGTGTGCCGCACCGTGCGGCGAGGCCACAAAGTGAGTGCCGCACTGGGGGGGACAGGGAGAGCCAGCTTCCTGGACCCCAGTGGCAGGCATTGCACAGGCAGGCTGGAGGATGGGGGAAGCCAGCCCCATACCTCCAGCACTGAGAGAGAGAGCCCTAGCAGCCAGGCTGCAGGGCTAGGGGAGCGCTGGGCAGAGCAAAAAACATTGTTTAAATGTAATAAAAAGTATAGTGTGTTACGAGGCACTGCAGTGCCTGGGAATGTGGAGCCTGTGCAGGGTACAGGCTCAGTGTATATTTAAAGGGAAACACATGTGTTTAAATGTAATGTATTTAAAGGTAAAATGCACTTACTTGGTTGTGTGTCCCAGGAGGTGGGAATCCATGGCTGTGCAGGCTGATGGATTCTCCCAGACCTTTTCCCCCAAAAAGGAATACTTTCCCTTCCAGCCTCAGACTTGAAAGTGGCATTGGAAGAGAGAGGAGAAGCTCAGCTTTGAAACAAGCTGAGTGGTTTTCTGGAGCTCCATAGAGATCACCCATAGTGGCCAGGAAACCCTGACCAGGGGATCTAGGCTGCCCAGCTCTGGAGCCCAAATCCAGGCTGCAGACAGTGGGCTAGGTCCCGGGCAGGATTCTGGAAGTCAGTTTAGGCGGGAAAACTTCCCTCAACCTAGACTGAACGGCATCGGGGCGGACTTACCCCCTGTGGTATTGTATATTGGAGTAGGATAAAAGGAGGGCAGTTGCCCCATGAAAATTGTATTGTACTATTTTCTTTCTGCTGTAACATCTCGCTGTACTGCTAAGTTCTTTTCAGAACTATTTGTTGGCATTAAATCTTCTGCCTCAAGAAGATTGCGTCATCTTGTGACCTACAGGACTATGCGAAACCTAGCTCCGTTCACCAGCTGTCTAGGGTGAACCAGCGTCTCCAAGTTCCGCCTTCCGCCAGCTACCGGTAGAGGCCTAGTCAGTGACTAGTGGGGATTCGTCAACACCACACAGGTGTGGTAAGGCAGCGTGTCGGCACATACAGAACAGAACCGTGGTTCCAAACGCCATGGCAGGTAAGGAGTTTGGTGGTGGCAGCATAAACCCGCCCACGACGCAGTGGGTGGAGTCAGTAACAGGCGGTTACTGACGGTAAGCGGGAATCCCCTATGTGGTCAGGTCCCATGTGACCTAAGCATCCATTCTGTGCACTGGGGATGGGACCGTCCGGTCACAGAAATTGGTGGCATAGCGGTGGGATAATCCCAGGAAGCTTTTCGGTCACCCGATTGGAGAAGCCGAGTTACTCAAGAGAGGAGTAACTGCAGTGCAGGAGAACGCATAAGATGGCGGACTGAATTGGGGGGGAGGAGTGTGGCCGGACCGCACTAGTAGCCACATGGTTAATGGCGGCTGTGGCACTGAAGGGGTTAACCCCTAGTGCCCGGCGCTATTATGGGGACAATGGGCGCTTGGCGCCATATTTAAAATTTTGTGGGCGCTAGGCGCCGTGTGTTTAAAAATGTTTTAATATTGTATTTTTAATGTGTGCCGCGGTCCCGTACCTCTCTGGCGACCGCGGCAGTGAGGGCAGCCCCCGGCGCACTGAGCTGTGTGTGCGCGCCGGGGGAGAGGGGAGCCGCTGCAGCCAGGAGATCAGCTCCCGCTGCAGGGATCTGTGTGTGCCGCTGATCGCCGGCGTCCGGGAGCTCTGCTCCCGGCAACGGCAGCGGTCAGTACAGCCCCCGGCGCACTAGCTGTGTGTGCGCGCCGGGGGAGAAGGGAGAGCCGCTGCGGCTGGGAGATCAGCTCCCGCTGCAGCGCGTTCTGTGCGTGCCTCTGCTGGGGGCCGGGAGCTCAGCGCTACATAGATGGCCGGGCACAGCAGCCGGGACGAGCGCGTCCCAGGCTGCTGCGATGCTGGGGGGTGTGCCGCTCACGGGGAACCGGGCTAGCCGGCTTCCTAGCGGCGGAGGCAAGTGAAGCGCAGTGGCCTCAGCGCTACAAAGGGCACAGAGCCACGGCAGCTGGGACAAGCCTCCTGAGCTGCCGGGCTTTAGTTCAGGGGGGTGCGCCGCACCGTGTGGCGAGGCCACAAAGTGAGTGCCGCACTGGGGGGGACAGGGAGAGCCAGCTTCCTGGACACCAGTGGCAGGCATTGCACAGGCAGGCTGGAGGATGGGGGAAGCCAGCCCCATACCTCCAGCACTGAGAGAGAGAGCCCTAGCAGCCAGGCTGCAATGCTAGGGGAGCACTGGGCACAGCAAAAAACATTGTTTAAATGTAATAAAAAGTATAGTGTGTTACGAGGCACTGCAGTGCCTGGGAATGTGGAGCCTGTGCAGGGCACAGGCTCAGTGTATATTTAAAGGGAAACACATGTGTTTAAATGTAATGTATTTAAAGGTAAAATGCACTTACTTGGTTGTGTGTCCCAGGAGGTGGGAATCCATGGCTGTGCAGGCTGATGGATTCTCCCAGACCTTTTCCCCAAAAACTGAATAGTTTCCCTTCCAGCCTCAGACTTGAAAGTGGCATTGGAAGAGAGAGGAGAAGCACAGCTTTGAAACAAACTGAGTGGTTTTCTGGAGCTCCATGGAGATCACCCGTAGTGGCCAGGAAACCCTGACCAGGGGATCTAGGCTGCCCAGCTCTGGAGCCCAAATCCAGGCTGCAGACAGTGGGCTAGGTCCCGGGCAGGTTTCTGAAAGTGAGTTTAGGTGGGAAAACTTCCCCCAACCTAGACTGAACGGCACCGGGGCGTATCCTGATCCTCCAGGTTGGGACAGTCAAAGAAGAGTGACCACTCCCCACTGTCCATAGAGGACATGGTAGCTGTGCATGTGACCAAGGCATGCACAGCCCATGGGTAAACACTGATTGGTTCTAAACCACAGGGCGGACTTACCCCCTGTGGTATTGTGTATTGGAGTAGGATAAAAGGAGGGCAGCTGCCCCATGAAAATTGTATTGTACCATTTTATTTCTGCTGTAACATCTTGCTGTACTGCTAAGTTCTTTTCAGAACTATTTGTTGGCATTAAATCATCTGCCTCAAGAAGATTGCGTCATCTTGTGACCTACATGGCTATGCGAAACCTAGCTCCGTTCACCGGCTGTCTAGGGTGAACCAGCGTCTCCAAGTTCCGCCTTCTGCCAGCTACCAGTAGAGGCCTAGTCAGTGACTAGTGGGGATTCGTCAACACCACACAGGTGTGGTAAGGCAGCGTGTCTGCACATACAGAGCAGAACTGTGGTTCCAAACGCCACGGCAGGTTAGGAGTTTGGTGGTGGCAGCATAAAACGGCCCACGACGCAGTGGGTGGAGTCAGTAACAGGCGGTTACTGACGGTAAGCGGGAATCCCCTATGTGGTCAGGTCCCGTGTGACCTAAGCATCCATTCTGTGTACTGGGACGGGACCGTCCGGTCACAGCATTATACACAGGTGCAGCGGTATATACATGTGGGCATTATACACAGGTGCAGCAGTATATACATGTGGGCATCATACACAGGTGCAGCATTATATACATGTGGGCATTGGCCCTCATTCCGAGTTGTTCGCTCGGTAAAAATCTTCGCATCGCAGCGATTTTCCGCTTAATGCGCATGCGCAATGTCCGCACTGCGACTGCGCCAAGTAAATTTGCTATGCACTTAGTAATTTTACTCACGGCTTTTTCATCGTTCTGGCGATCGTAATGTGATTGACAGGAAATGGGTGTTACTGGGCGGAAACAGGCCGTTTTATGGGCGTGTGGGAAAAAATGCTACCGTTTCCGGAAAAAACGCAGGAGTGGCCGGAGAAACGGAGGAGTGTCTGGGCGAACGCTGGGAGTGTTTGTGACGTCAAACCAGGAACGACAAGCACTGAACTGATCGCAGATGCCGAGTAAGTCTGAAGCTACTCAGAAACTGCTACGAGGTGTGTAATCGCAATATTGCGAATACATCGTTCGCAATTTTAAGATGCTAAGATTCACTCCCAGTAGGCGGCGGCTTAGCGTGAGCAACTCTGCTAAAATCGCCTTGCGAGCGAACAACTCGGAATGACCCCCATTATACACAGGTGCAGCAGTATATACATGTGGGCATTATACACAGTTGCAGCGGTATATACATGTGGGCATTATACACAGGTGCAGTAGTATACACATGTGGGCATTATACACAGGCGCAGCGGTATATACATGTGGACATTATACACAGGTGCAGCGTTATATACATGTGGGCATTATACACAGGTGCAGCGGTATATACATGTGGACATTAAACACTAGTGCAGCAGAATAAACATGTAGGCATTATACACAAGTGCAGCAGTATATACATGTGGGCATTATACACAGGTGCAGCAGTATATACATGTGGGCATTACACACAGGTGCAGCGGTATATACACGTGGGCATTATACACAGGTGCAGCTGTATATACATGTGGGCATTATACACAGGTGCAGCAGTATATACATGTGGGCATTATACACAGTTGCAGCGGTATATACATGTGGGCATTATACACAGGTGCAGTAGTATACACATGTGGGCATTATACACAGGTGCAGCAGTATATACATGTGGGCATTATACACAGGTGCAGCAGTATATACATGTGGACATTATACACAGGTGCAGCGGTATATACATGTGGACATTAAACACAGGTGCAGCAGAATATACATGTAGGCATTATACACAAGTGCAGCAGTATATACATGTGGGCATTATACACAGGTGCAGCAGTATATACATGTGGGCATTATACACAGGTGCAGCGGTATATACACGTGGGCATTATACACAGGTGCAGCTGTATATACATGTGGGCATTATACACAGGTGCAGCGGTATATACACGTGGGCATTATACACAGGTGCAGCTGTACATACATGTGGGCATTATACACAGGTGCAGCAGTATATACATTTGGGCATTATACACAGGTGCAGCAGTATATACATGTGGCATTATACACAGATGCAGCAGTATATACATGTGGGCATTATACACAGGTGCAGCAGTATATACATGTGGACATTATACACAGGTGCAGCAATATAAACTCCTGGAAATTTGGTGAGTTTTGATTAGAGATGTATGGAAAAGATAGACCGAGGGAGTGGGGGGTGGGGGGGCACTGCCTCATCTGTAATAGACTTTTTTCTCCACAGTTTTGGCTATAAAAATTATTAGAATAATACAAAGAAGATATTTCTAACATATTCTTTGTATTTTTCATATACTTTGTACAGTCAAAACTCTGGCGTATACGTTAGTATGACAGGAAAGGCTCTGCCTCACCTGCCTCACCCCACCGCACGTCACTGTGTGGGTAGAAGGGGGAGAGGAGCACATTAATGAATATACAGGGGGTGGATGAACAGTTATTATGTGCGGTCACCTAGCTGGGGATTTGTGACTGTCAGGCAATATGTATGTGCCACTGCGATGCCCGAGATGATGATTGGGTTCGACTGGCATCTGCCGGCCCCACTGATGCATTGGTTGAGACTATTTCCCCCTCGCTGTAAGGACCTCACCTGAACGTAACATCTAGTGAGGTTGGAAGTGCGATTCATGCCTTTAAAGCGCTGTTATTTTATGTCAAATCTAGTTTGTTTTTTTTCCTGTTATTTGGCCTACAACAATACAAATTTGGTGGCATGGTGGCTCATTTTATTCGCCACCAATTACTATTCCTAATAGATGATGACGTTGCCCAGCACCTGGCACAACAAGGTCCTTCCAGTGAAGGGGATCTTTGTGGAAGAATCACTGCACTTTCCAGTATGGAACCAATAGTATTGCTAATACTTAAGCGACAGGTAATTCCCTATTTTTTTGTTTTATTGGGTATTGCTGTTTAGTCATACGACTACCTGCTGGATTGTACTTTACAGTCTTCACAATGAAGGACACTTTGGTTCATTTTAGTCCACTTTACCGTAACCTTAATATTTTTTTTTCTATGATCTAGAAAATAGAAAATATTTCTAGATAATATTAATAATAAAATTATTCATTTTAAAGGGCCTAACATTTGAGCCTTAGCTGGCAGGAGTGCTAAAAAAAAAACGTAAAACTAAATTTACACTATTTGCACTAGGAAAATCCCTAAGGGTGTGTACACACGGTGCAATTTTTTCTTTAAATTTTGACTATATAGGATGGGGGGGCCTAGGCATGGGGGGGGGGTGGGGGGGGGGGCTAGCCATCCCCAGAACCCCAATCATTTACTTCATTCCACAACATTGCACATATGTGCATGATATTCATTGCTGTTGTATTCATACTTTAACTTGCTCCCACATTTTTCTAGTTTTGTGTTTCTAGTTTATATGAGTAGTAATTAAAGAACCATTTTCTATGGACGCCATTTTAAAATTTCACCTTGGTGCCAATTACCCTAGTAAGTGTCCTTACTTGTACAGGAGCACTCATATTTGACCGGTATCCGCACTCTAGGTCGACACTGTCTAGGTTTCATACTTTACGATCCACGTAAACTACAATTGGGAACGGTAACCTGTGCCGGACATGGTGCACTAATTGGGGTACCCCGTCACTTTATATAGAAAACGACACAGAAAAATCCATTAAAAACTCATGTCGACCTAATGGCCGTGTCGACCCATTTCCTGTGTCGACCTAGTCGCTGTCGACCTATGCGTGTCGACCTAATGTGCGTCAACCTAGACACTGTCGACCCTGAGTCCCGTACCCATTTGACCTACTGTGTCAGGTTGTTCTTAACACAGACTGAATTTACTTGCAGCGTAAAGTTATAATTACAGTCTGAACATACATTACTATGTGTCAGTGTGTCTCTGTAACAATCCAAGCTTCTCTTATTGTCATCTGCAGGTGTGATTTACACTTCATCTATTTAACATTTATGGGGTTAAAATGTTCATTTGTAATTACTGTAGTTGCTGCATGTTTTACTGTAACAAACTGTATGATTTTGATACCTTGGCAACAGAGTTGCCTTTTTTTTTTGCTATTAAATACTTTTTATTGCTACGTTTGGAACCATCTGACTATTTAATCAGATCCCAAAGAGAAGTTTATTATTTTTTATGTAGGCAGAATCATACGGAAGTTTATTCTAAACAGCTGCTATTTCCCTTTATATAATGATATCTCTCAACACCATTTGGGAATTCTGTTAGTTACTGTATGCTAGTTTGATTTTGCACCATTATACTATAAGTTCGGGAAAGGGGGGGGGGGGGGGGGGGGGGGGGGCAGTTTTATAACATACCCACTCATTTAATCCCTTTTCAGAGCATGTCATTGACACACACATACATTTTTATTATACAGGATGCCCATTAAATATTCTTGATAAATAAATATCTTCTCATTAAATAAGCAAAATTCTATCAAGCTCTGAGTATTGCTGGGAAAAGCTTTACGTTGTCATGGCGACATCAATCTCTGCAGCTCCATTGTAATGCATTGTTCAGTATAGAAGCGACATTTGAGATTTAACCTTCGCATGAGGAAATAACGTAGATCAGCCTCGATACTCATCCCCCTCCCCCCACCGCCCTAAATTATCTCTTATCTCTGTGTATTTAATAGGGACACTCCATCCCTTGTTATAGCACCACCTAAAAACATGGGCCAACACTGGTGTTATAGTAAGAGTCACGGCATAAACAGGGTGATATAATATAATATAGACATCCTATATTTCCATGCAGAGAATATGCTTTGTGGTAAACTTGGGTGATGTTTTAAAGGGGGATGTAAACATAATTTTAAACCATTTCCCCCCCAAAGGAAGTCTGGAAATGCCAGTGTAGCTTGTGCCTTTCCCATTTGCTATTTAAATGTTCTGTGTCACCTTCACCTTAACTGTCTATTTCTGTCCCTGGGCCGGTTCCAGCACTATGTCATACAGCTATTATATGGGATCAATAAGGGAAATGATATGCAAGGATACAGAATGGTGCACAAAAATTACCTTTCAGTCAGTAAGGGAGAACTATATTATAAGCTGTAAACAGCCCTCTAGGACAAACCTGTGGCACTACAACTTCTGTGGGACTACAAGTTCCATCAGACCCTACCTGAGCTGCTATCAAGATGGCCCAATGCAAATTAAACATGCTGGCAGAGCATACATGGGGGGTGGGTAGTGGCACACAAAGGGGGGCAAACAGAGGCACTTACTAGGGGGAGGCAGAGACACACATGGGGGGTGGGCAGAGGCACATATGAGGGCAGGCAGAGGCATACATGGGGGATGGGCATAGTCATCCCTGGGGGGCAGAAAGAGGCACTCCTGGGGAGACGTGCAGAGGAACACATAGGTGGTAGGCAGAGGCACACCTGGTAGGTGGGAAGAGGCACACATAAGTGGTAGGAAGAGGCACACATGGGGGATGGACAGAGGCAAACATGGGGGATGGGCAGAGGCACACATGGGGCCAGGGAGAGGTACATATGAGGGGAGGACAGAGGCACTCATAGGGAGTGGGCAGAGGCACTCATGGGGGATGGGCAGAGGCACACATGGGGCCGGGGAGAGGTACATATGAGGGGAGGACAGAGGAACACATAGGGGGTGGGCAGAGGCACTCATGGGATGCAGGCATGGGGGTGGGTAGAGCATACATGGGGGATAGGCATGGGGGTGGGTAGAGCATACATGGGGGATGGGCATAGCAATCCCTGGGGGACAAAAAGAGGCACTCCTGGGGAGGTGTGCAGAGGCACAAATAGGGGGTGGGCAGAGGCACACCTGGTAGGTGGGAAGAGGCACGCATGGGGGATGGGAAGAGGCACACATGGCGAGTGGCAAGAGGAACACATGGCAGGTGGGCAGAGGCACATCTGGTAGGTGGGAAGAGGCACACATGGGGGGTGGGAAGAGGCACACATGGGAGGTGGGCAGAGGCACACAATGGAAAAATAAGATTTTAAACCTACCGGTAAAATTTTTTCTCCTAGTCCGTAGAGGATGCTGGGGACTCCGTAAGGACCATGGGGTATAGACGGGCTCTGCAGGAGACATGGGCACCTAAAAGAACTTTCTAGCATGGTGTGCACTGGCTCCTCCCTCTATGCCCCTCCTCCAGACCTCAGTTAGAGAACTGTGCCCAGAGGAGATGGACAATACGAGAAAAGGATTTTGTAAATCCAAGGGCAAGATTCATACCAGCCCACACCAATCATACCATGTAACCTGGAACATACATAACCAGTTAACCGTATGAACAAAAAACAGCAACGGTCCAAGACCGATTCCAACTGTGACATAACCCTTATGTAAGCAACAACTAAATACAAGTCTTGCAGAGTTTCCGCACTGGGACGGGCGCCCAGCATCCTCTACGGACTACGAGAAATAGATTTACCGGTAGGTTTAAAATCTTATTTTCTCTTACGTCCTAGAGGATACTGGGCACTCCGTAAGGACCATGGGGTTTATACCAAAGCTCCAATCGGGCGGGAGAGTGCGGATGACTCTGCAACACCGACTGAGCAAACGCTAGGTCCTCATCAGCCAGGGTATCAAACTTTTAGAATTTAGCAAAAGTGTTCGACCCCGACCAAGTCGCTGCTCGGCAAAGCTGTAATGCCAAGACACCCCGGGCAGCCGCCCAAGAAGAGCCCACCTTCCTAGTGGAATGGGCCTTTACTGAAAACGGTAACGGCAATCCAGCCGTAACATGCGCCTGATGAATCGTGTTACAGATCCAGCGAGCAATCGTCTGCTTTGAAGCAGGCGCGCCAATCTTGTTGGCTGCATACAGAGCAAACAGAGCTTCTGTTTTCCTAATTCTAGCCGTCTTGGCTACATAAATCTTTAAGGCCCTGACTACCTCCAGAGACCTGGAATCCTTCAAGTCACTCGTAGCCACAGGCACCACGATAGGTTGGTTCATATGGAATGAAGAACCCACCTTAGGTAAAAATTGAGGACGAGTCCTCAATTCCGCTCTATTAACATGAAAAATCAAGTAGGGGCTCTTGTGAGACAAGGCCGCACATTCTGACACACGCATTGCAGATGCCAAGGCCAATAACATGACCACCTTCCAGGTGAGAATTTTCAACTCAACCGTGTTAAGGGGTTCAAACCAGTGTGATTTTAGGAACTGCAACACCACGTTCAGGTCCCATGGTGCCACTGGGGGCACAAAAGGAAGCTGGATGTGTAGCACTCCCTTTTACAAAAGTCTGGACTTCTGGAAGAGAAGCCAATTCCCTCTGAAAGAATATCGACAGGGCCAGAGGCGGAACTACCGGCAGTGCAGGCAGTGCACTGCACTGGGGCCCGCCTCTGTCCAGGGGCCCAAGCATGTAATGAGTCAAACTGACTCATTACATGCCGCTGTGCGCTGCAGGCAACCGCTGCCCGCAGCGCACAGCAGCCCTGAGAGGAGAGGAGAGGAGCAGCGGGCCAGCGGCACGGACGGGGGAAGGAGGAGGGAGCCGGAGGAGGGAGCCGCAGCAGCGCTTTGTTACTGGTGGAGGCGCTGCTGCTGCTGCTGCCCCTCTGCTTCCCTATAGGCTGTCTTCCGAGAACAGCCTATAGGGAAGCAGAGGAGCAGCAGCAGCAGCGCCTCCACCAGTAACAAAGCGCTGCTGCGGCTCCCTCCACCACCTCCCTCCTACTTCTTCTCTCCAGCCCGGGAATCGTCAGACGCTGCACCGAGGAGCCTGAGCCGGCGGAGAGGGTAAGTATAATTCTTCTTTCTTTCTTTTTCTCTTTTTCTTTCTTTCTTTTTTTTACTTTCTTTCTTTCTTGGGCCTGCCTGCCGCAATGTATAAAAAGGGGGGAATGCCTGCCGCAATGTATAAAAAGGGGGGAATGCCTGCCGCTATGTGTAAAAAGGGGGGAATGCCTGCCGCTATGTGTAAAAAGGGGGGAATGCCTGCCGCAATGTATAAAAAGGGGGGAATGCCTGCCGCAATGTATACAAAGGGGGGAATGCCTGCCGCAATGTATAAAAAGGGGGGAATGCCTGCCGCTATGTGTAAAAAGGGGGGAATGCCTGCCGCTATGTGTAAAAAGGGGGGAATGCCTGCCGCTATGTGTAAAAAGGGGGGAATGCCTGCCGCAATGTGTAAAAAGGGGGGAATGCCTGCCGCAATGTATAAAAAGGGGGGAATGCCTGCCGCAATGTATAAGAAGGGGGGAATGCCTGCCGCAATGTATACAAAGGGGGGAATGCCTGCCGCAATGTATGAAAAGGGGGGAATGCCTGCCGCAATGTATAAAAAGGGGGGAATGCCTGCCGCAATGTGTAAAAAGGGGGGAATGCCTGCCGCAATGTATAAAAAGGGGAATGCCTGCCGCAATGTATAAAAAGGGGGGAATGCCTGCCGCAATGTGTAAAAAGGGGGGAATGCCTGCCGCTATGTGTAAAAAGGGGGGAATGCCTGCCGCTATGTGTAAAAAGGGGGGAATGCCTGCCGCTATGTGTAAAAAGGGGGGAATGCCTGCCGCTATGTGTAAAAGTGGGGGACTGCCTGCCGCTATGTGTAAAAAGGGGGAATCAGCCTGCCGCAATGTGTAAAAAGGGGTAATCTGGCTGCCGCAATGTGTAAAAAGGGGGGACTGCCTGCCGCTATGTGTAAAAAGGGGGAATCAGCCTGCCGCAATGTGTACAAAGGGGTAATCTGCCTGCCGCAATGTGTAAAAATGGGGATGCTGTCTGCCGTTATGTGTAACAAGGGCACGCTGTCTGCCGTTATGTGTAAAAAGGGCACGCGGTCTGCCGTTATGTGTAAAAAGTGTACGCTGTCTGCCGTTATGTGTAACAAGGGCACGCTGTCTGCCGTTATGTGTAAAAAGCGTACGCTGTCTGCCGCTATGTGTAACAAGGGCACGCGGTCTGCCGTTATGTGTAAAAGGGCACGCTCTCTGCCGTTATGTGTAAAAAGGGGGACGCTCTCTGCCGTTATGTGTAAAAAGGGCACGCTGTCTGCCGTTATGTGTAAAAAGTGCACGCTGTCTGCTGTAATGTGTAAAAAGAGGAATCTGTCCGCTGTAAGGTGTAAAAGGGTCTCTACCTGGTGTAGTGGTGCTACTGTGCGACGTAATTTGAATAATGGAGACTACTGTGTACCGTTTTATGAAATGGTATTATTTTGTGGCCACACCCCTTCCTCACGAAGCCACGCCACTATGTATTTTTGCGCGCGCCTACGGCGCGCACTGCCCCTGTTTTACATGCAGGGGTGGGGCTCCGATGCCGTTTCTTGCACACAGTGCTAAAATGTCTAGTTACGGCACTGTTGCTAGGTATCCATTTCTCTGGCCCTGAGCAGGTCCCCCTCACCAGATCCTCTCCAGGGGTGAGGGGGTGGACTTGGATGGGATGTGTGTGTGTGGGGATATGTTGGGGGGGGGGGCCCAAAGCATTTTCTCGCACCTGGGCCCACCGCTCGCTTGTTCCGCCACTGGACAGGGCCGAACTCTGTACCTTAACAGAGCCTAACTTCAGGCCCATATCCACTCCTGTCTGTAGGAAGTTGTAGAAGACGACCCAAGTGGAAAACTTCCGTAGGATCCTTCTTGGTTTCACACCAAGAGACATCTTTCCGCCAGATACGGTGATAATGTATTGTCGTCACCTCCTTCCTATCCTTTATTAGAGTAGGTATTACCTCCTCCGGAATACCCTTCTCAGCTGGAATCCGGTGTTCAACCGCCATGCCGTCAAACGTAACCGCGGTAAGTCTTGGAAAATGCAGGGCCCCTGCTGCAACAGGTCCTCCCTTAGAGGAAGAGGCCAAGGATCTTCTGTGAGCATCTCCTGAAGATCTGAGTACCAGGCCCTTCGAGGCCAGTCTGGAAAAATGAGTATCGTCTCTACACTTTTTCGCCTTATGATCCTCAACACCTTTGTGATGAGAGGAAGAGGAGGAAACACGTAGACCGATTGGAACACCCATGGCGTTACCAGAGCGTCTACTGCTATTGCCTGAGGGCTCCGGGACCTGGTACAATACCTCCGAAGCTTCTTGTTGAGGTGTGACGCCATCATGTCTATTTGAGGAACACCCCAAAGACCCGTTAACTCCGCAAAGACTTCTTGATGAAGTCCCCACTTTCCTTGATGGAGATCGTGTCTGCTGAGGAAGTCTGCTTCCCAGTTTTCCACTCCCGGAATGAAGACAGCTGACAGAGCGCTTACGTGATTTTCCGCCCAGCGAAGAATCCTGGTGGCTTCCACCATCGCGACTCTGCTCCTTGTGCCGCCTTGGCGGTTCACATGAGCTACTGCTTTGACATTGTCTGATTGAATCAGCATCTATCCTTGTGTGCCAATGCCTATTTCCCTATAGATTGTAAGATTGCGAGCAGGGCCTTCCTACCTCTGGGGGTGATTCAGAGCTGATTGTAGATGTGCTAAATTTAGCACATCTATGACCAGATTCTCTGACATGCGGAGGGACGCCCAGCACAGGGCTAGTCTGCCCCGCATGTCAGGCCCTCCCCCTCCCCCGCACAGGTGCAAAAGCATCACACGGCGGCAGTGCTTTCGCACCCACCAAGTAGCTCCCTATCTGCGCAGCCAAGCTGCGCTGGCAGGCGGCTACCCGCCGCGTCCTGGGTCGCAGCTGCTGTGTGTGACGTCACACAGCTCCCGCGGACCGCTTCCGCAACGGTCTGGACATGCCTGCGTTGTCCGTACCGCGCCCCACCAACGGCGTTCTAACGCCGTTGACACGTCACCCTCCCAAGACCGCCTTTGCCTGTCAATCACTTTTGTTCTGTTATTGTTGGTCCAATTGTAAAGGGCAACGGAATTTGCTGTGTTATATAAGAAAATGTTAATAAATAATAAACAATTTTGCCATTGTAGTTAAGAGCTCTGTATCTCATGTTGAAAAATTGCTACTCTTTGCCATTTACCTTCCTCGGGGAGTTGATATGCTACACAGATTATACATTTTTTTTTAGTCTTTTTCAGTGGCTTGAGGTTTATATACATCAATATTTGGTTTTATCCCATTGTGATTTTATTGGTTATTATTTGTTTTAGTATTACATTTGTGTTTACCTGCCTTTTTGTTCTCCCTCTCATTGCTTATGTTTGTATAATCACTTTACACTTTCAAAGTTCTGTTTGATTTTACCCTCAATGTATCTGCTTCCCAGTTTTCAATAAACTACGTGATACGAATTATAGAAAGTGTGTCCTTGCAAATCATTGTTGTTAAAAGGCTTCTAAGCAGAGAACGTGATTGCTCTTTTTAATGTATATTAATAAAAATGTATGTTTTAATCAAACAATATCTTTTCAGTCTAAAGAGTGCTCGACAAAAAGAGTATTTTTCCCCTCTTTTGGTTTATACATGTTATACCGGCTGCCGGTCGTCATGTGACTGACGCCGTAATCCTGACACCACTCCGGAGACCGGTGCCAGGTCATCGACAGAAGGATGCTGAAGGTGAGTATCTTAAGGATTAGGCACTTGCGGGGTAAGGGTTAGGCATTGGAGGGGGTTAGCCCTAGCCGCCATCTTCCTGAAGGTTAGCTGTAGCCGACACCCCCGGAGGGTTAGTGTTAAGGTAGGGGACGGGACGGGGGGGTTGAACAAATGCTTACCCCCTCCAATTCAGCATATTCAGTGTTGGAATGCCGCGGATGATCATGTGACTGCCGGCATCCACACCGCCGGGATGTCGTATGTATTCCTTTATACTAGGAAGCACCACCAACCAGTGGCGTCACAACGTGGGTGCGGGGGGTGCGGCCCGCACCCGGGTGTTACCCTCTGAGGGGTGACACCAAAGTGCCGGCTCCTGCTCAGTGGCAGGAGCTGGATGCTGCAACCCGGCTCCTGTCACAGTGCAGAAGCCAGCACTGCAGATTCAGCAGTCTCCGGGTGAAGCCCGCATCCCCCGGACCCACAATGTGCCGAAAACGGGGTCGGCTCGCGAAGCCACGCCCCTTCCGCGAAGCCTCGCCCCTTCCACGAAGCCACTCCCCCTTTTCATTCGCGACCGCACCGGGTATTTTAAAAGTAAGTGACGCCTCTGCCACCAACCTTGTGATTTAGTTGCATTATACTCTTCTATATGTTGCTCTTTATGTTGGTTTATTAAATATTTCACATACATATATTTGATCCTAAATTGGACCAGGTCAGTGCGGATTCCCATCCCCCTCTTTGCTGTACATCAATATTATCAGAGCAGTATATTCAGCTCTGTAATATGTGTGGTACATAAATGCTCTATCGTTTTACTATTTGGAAAATGAAGCAGGCTAATGTTCTAGATCTATTCACCTGTATCTTTATTCTTTCTATCCCTGCTCTCCTTATACTCCAATATTTTACCAAGGGATATTCAATTATATCTAATCCTCTCAAAGTGGCTGTTTTTGGAGGTTTTACCACATTTTTATAAATAATACATCCCAATGTCCGTTAACTCTGTTCTCCAATGCTTCCCCCTTCTGGTAAGCTTTGGGTCTGGGAGTTACCTGTGTACTGTACAGTACTGTGGAAAAGTTTTAGGCAGGTGTGGAAAAAATACTGCAAAGAAAGAATGCTTTCAAAAATAGAAGTGTTAATAGTTTATTTTGATCAATTAACAAAATGCAAAGTGAATGAACAGAAGATAAAGCTAAATCAAATCAATATTTGGTGTGACCAGCCTTTGCCTTCAAAACAGCAGCAGTTCTTCTAGGTACACTTGCACACAGTTTTTGACGGAACTCGGCAGGGAGGTTGTTCCAAACATCTTGGAGAACTAAATACAGATCTTCTGTGGATGTAGGCTTGCTCAAATCCTTCTGTCTCTTCATGTAATCCCAGACAGACTCGATGATATTGAGATCAGGGCTCTGTGGGTGCCATATCATCACTTCCATGACTACTTATTCTTCTTTATGCTGAAGATAGTTCTTAATGACATTGGCTGTATGTTTTGGGGTCATTATCCTTCTGCAGAATACATATGGAGCCAATCAGATACCTCCCGGATTATATTGCATGATAGATAAGAACCTGTATTTCTCAGCATTGAGGACACCATTAATCCTGACCAATTCCCCAACCCTATTTGCCGAAATGCAGCCCCAAACCTGCAAGGAACCTCCACCATGCTTCACTGTTGCCTGCAGACACTCATTATTGAACCGCTCTCCACTCCAGCCCCTATTTTTGGAAACATTCTTACTTTGCAGCCTTTTTTTCCCCACAGCTGCCTAAAACATTTGCACAGTACTGTATGTCTATAGAAAAACATCCATATCCTGTCACGTATAGTGTGTGAGACTGGGTTTATCCAGCTGAGTGTGTAATATAATAACCCCCAGAGCAAGGCAATGCATATTTTCGCACAGATGCTGGTCATTTATGAAAGTGCTAAACTGTGGCCCATTATAACATGTTAATTCATTTTGCACCAATCTGTTTGTTACCCCATAAAACAGCTCTTCTTGTGTGAAACCAGAACATCAGCTGATTTCTCATATGAAGAGCTGTTCTGTGGCGTAGCTAACAGATTTTTGCACAACGCTGTATTTTCCCTGGGAAGATATCCAGGTTCCTGACAATAAACTATCTGATATTGAACTCCCAACACATACAAAACGCTAAAATTAAACCTATGAATCACTGTCTGGAAAACATGTTGCAGTTTTAATTCTACCAATAAATGAGTTGCCTGGTAGAGACAGTCTATGAGTTATATGGTCAAGAAACTCATAAATTACGTGGCCTCTACCATTAATGCTGCATCCTGGCTGGAGGGATGCACTGATTTCCATTACAAGATTGTCACCACATTGCTCAGTCACACAGCTGCCACACAAAAGGACTGAAGCCGGGTACACACTGTACAATTGTATATTCAGATCCAGGAAATCTCGATTTGTCTTTGCGAGAAATCTCTCCGGTAGTCAAGCGTACACATAAAACAAACGTTTCTTCCAATCCTCTGATTTATCTCTCCAATTGGTCAGAGTAAAATATTGTTCCTGTATACACATTGCACAGATTCTCAGTAATGTGGCAGCCTAATCAAAGTAACGTTTAAATCATGGGCTGAACTATGGGGTCTATTACGGTTGGGTACAGAATCCCAGCAGTCAGAATCACGGCAGAGAGAAGACCGACAGCGGATCCCAATGGACAGACAGAATCCCCACAAATCCTGGTAAGTATTTGTACCCTAATCCTAATCGTAACTCTAACCCACGCTACCCACAGTCCAACCCTAAAAGCTCCCCTCCCCCCGCAGCCTAACCCTAACTGTTCCCCCTAGTGCCTAACCATAACCCCAACGTACTATACTCCGTGATGTGTTGGGATTCTGATGTCGGTCTACTGTGTTGTGCTTACACTCAGTTCCATAGGTTAATAGGCGGTGTCTTGTGATGCTCACGCAATTACCCACTGCCCAGAAGTCTTCTTGCCTCCTGCAATGCTAGGCTTCTCCTATAGCAGCTGCCTTTCCAGGGCGAATTGGGTCCACCCCGTACTCAGATGCCCCCAGGTCTTACGTATGGACAAGGCGACTATCGGAGGCTGGGCAGGGGTAAATGTAGTATGGTTAGATGTTCACCTAACACAACCTTACTACTATGCTAACGTACAGACTGAGGAATAATTAAGGAGTGCACGTGAGTGCAACAATGCACAGGTTGGAATATAATATTAACACAATCACTATGTACATGCAACAATGCACAGGGTGTTATGAACAACAAGACTGTAAATACAAATGATTAATAAATGAAACAATGCACAGGATGAATACAATAAAGAAATGTTGGCAAGACAATACCTGTGTGGAAACTCCACATCATAATCTGAGTACATGTCTAGCTGGATCAGATCAGGAAATCAATCAGGCAGGGTCTCAGAATCATGGGTGTTACACAGGCTGACAGGTTCTCACAGGAGCTGACAGGTTCTCACAAGAACAGGAACTATCACCAGTGATTTGGGAGAGGCCAGGAAGGGAATATAAATGGTGCTGCACCAATCACTGCTGAAAACCCTGATTAACAATACCATGCAGCTGCCCAGCTGCACGTCTCTACAAAGACAGCTAAGTACTTTAATTACCCAGCAACGGGGAACGCCATCTGCCTCTGGTGTCCCCGTTGCTAGGAGTTCGGTGGCTCCCAGCACCCGGCGTCAGCCTGTTGCTAGACGCTGGGTGGGGACCTTGCATCTGGCATCTGCCTGTTGCTAGGCGCCGGGTGGGGGTCAGCGGGAGGTGCGGCATCCCAGTTCTTAGGCAACAGCCATGATGTGTGCCTCCGGGTGCTAACAGTACCCCCCCCCCCCTAGAAAAGGGGTTAAGAGACCCCTAGAACCTGGTTTCTGGGGAAATCTCTTGAAGAAACCTTTTTTAGTTCAGGAGCATGGAGGAACTTCCCAGGCACCCATGCTCTCTCCTCAGGACCGTATACTTACCAATGATCTAAGTAAAGTACTTGACCCTACACAAACTTGGAGTCCAGGATTCTTTCAACAACAAACTCCTGATGTTCCCAAATCATGACTGGAGAAGGTCTCCTGAAATCTCTTACTTTAAATTTCTTAGAAACAAATGCCGGTTTAAATAGAGAACACTGGAAGGTATTATTGATTCTCAAAGATCTGGGTAATTGCAGATAGAAAGCAACAGGATTGATTTTCTGGATGATTTGAAATGGTCCAATGTAACGGGGACCCAGTTTCTGATATGTCTGGCGGAGGTTGATGTTTCGGGCACATAACCACACACTGGGCCAAATGTAATAGAGTGAGAGTTTCCAAAAGTGAGAGATTTGGTAAGGTTTTGCAGTTTTTCTTAAAAGTGGCAATCATTTACACTGCAAGATCAACCTGGTTTTGCAGTGTAAATGATTGCCACTTTAAGAAATCTGTCAGCAAATCTCTTAGACCGGGCTACCGTATCCTCCAAGGCTTGATGTACTTCCCTCCAAATCCTCCTGAGGTGAGACACGGGAGACAAAGAAGTACTAGACTGTTGTAATGGAGTGAAAGTATTAAATTTAGGATGAATACCGGAAACACAAAAGAAAGGAGACATGGAAGTTGAAGAATGTTCCGAATTATTATATACAAATTCTGCAAAGGGTAGATGGTCAACCCAATCATCCTGGTATTTAGAGATATAACATCGTAGATATTGCTCCAACAATTGATTAACCCGTTCTGTCTGGCCATTGGACTGTGGATGATACCCTGACTAGACTGATATTGATCCCCAGTTCCGCACAAAAAGACCTCCACAAACGGGCTACAAATTGAAAGCCTCTATCTGAGACAATGTCTTGTGGTAGGCCATGAATACGGAATATGTGTTGAATGAACAATGAAGCAATATCCTTAGCATTAGGCAGTTTAGACAGGGGAATGAAATGAGCCATTTTACTGAAATGGTCAACTACTACCCAGATGACCGAGCATTTGGAAGATCTTAGCAGGTCCACACTAAAATCCATTGACAAATGGGTCCATAGCTTGGAGGGTAAAGACAGAGGAAGTAATTGTCCAGAAGGAAGAACACGAGGAGCAGAGGCGTCACTAGGGTTGGTGTCACCCGGTGTGGTAACTCATGGTGTCACCCCCCATGATCCTCCTCCTGTATCACACCACACGGAACCCTTAGTAATGTACTAGTACTAGTTTTACTTGTAAATCATAATTCCTGTATATCACTGAATGCAATGGCAATAGTAGTGACATAAACAGCTAACAAAATTAATATCATACCTTTAAATTACAATATCATATGCACAGCCCACATGAACAAAAAAAAAACCTGTAAAAGCCATATACACTTAAAAAAAAAAAGTTACAGCACTATACTCACCATTGGCTGAAGTCTTACTGTTATGCGGGTCCCTCACCGTGGAGCTCACAGACGGGCAGGCTGTGGGAGACCAAGCAGCAGGAATGCGAAGCAGCAATGCATCAGGCCATCAGTGGGATGGGGATAACCAGGCACAGTGGTGGGCGGCCAGGAGCCATTTTAAATGTGGCGCCTACTTGCGAACCATTAGGAGCTTGCGGTCCGGCAACGCTCCTGATCGGCTGTCGGTCCGTGAGCTCAGAATGGCTGGAGGTCGGCGCCTCATTTGAAGTATCGTCAGCGCTATCATCCATAGCTGTCCAGCCCCTGCCTTACCGCTTGTGTCGATGTTCCCTTCGTGATCAGGACCAGGAAGTGACAGCACGAGAGGGCAGTAGATTACTTCCGCCCTTACAGCACCTTAATGTTTTATCCATTCTCCGTTCGTTTGTGGTTATTTCGTTTTACCTATGCACCATTGGACGCTCGACACGCTTTGGGCTGGGTGTCTCGCTCTGCTTCGCTCGCCACAGGTTACTATTAAAAATAGTTTGTGACATGGACCCAGGAGGTTATGGGAAAGGTCCCCTCACGAAAGATAACTAGACGCTACCCTACCTGACCGCATGCCCGGCCCCATCCTCACTACGTTCCCAGTCCCCTCCTCATAGTGTTCACGCCCCTGGTCGCCAGGCACCAATACCTGGTCGCCATGGCGTCTTGGCCGCCGGAATTTGTCGTGCCATGCAATACACACTTACAAAATCTAATCTAAATTACCTTTTATCTTTTTGATAATCAAATAAACATTTAGTATCAGTTGTACAGCAGTCACATAGGGTTGTGTCTATGTTGCCTTCGTGCAAAGGACCTGGACGTGACAAAATGAGTGGGCATGAGAGAACTTCCGCCCTTACAGCTCCTACATGTTTTCTTTGTTCTCTGATTGGGGTATTTTTTTTTGTCTATGCAGCATTGGACCCTCGCCACGCATCGGGCTCGGTGTCTCGCTCGCCACACTTTTCTATTCCAAATAGATTGTGACATGGACCCAGGGGGTTATGGGAAAGGTCCTCTGCACGAAGAGAATCTAGACTCTACCAGTCACATAGGTGTACTAACCTCCCCTGCAGTATTATTTGGCTTGTCTCAGAGCTCTTTTTGTATTATCTTTGCGGATACTGGTCACCGCTCCGCTGCCCGGCGCTACCCATTGCTCCCCGTCTTCATTCTCCTCTCTGCCATCCGCATCATCACCGCCGTGGCCACTGATTCCTCTGCTCTCCGTAGAGCTTAGTCAGCACTGCGCTCCCCCTGTCATCTGCCTAACAGGAAGTTGTGACAAGTGCGCATGCGCAGCTGACAGGGGGAGCGCAGCGCAGACCAAGCTCTACGGAGAGCAGAGGAATCAGTGGCCGCGGCGGTGATGATGCGGATGGCAGAGAGGATAATGAAGATGGGGAGCGTGGGGGCGCAACGGGTAGCGCCAGGCAGCGGAGCGGTGACCAGTAGCCGCAAAGATAATACAAAAATAGCGCTGAGAAAAGCCAAATAACATGGTGGGGGAGGTTAGTACATCCCACCCTGAGACTGTACAGGAGAAGCTTATATCCACTTACTCAGCACTGCAGTCTCAGCTCCAGATGAAAATACAGGCCAGCCCAGCCCCTGCTTCAAGATGTGAGCTGCGCCACAGGACTCAGCTACATGCACCGACCCACACAGTGCCAGCTTATCCCGCAGAGTCCCCGCCCGCTCCTCCCAGCGCCTCCCAGCCTCCCTCTACAGCCGCTACAGTGCAGAGAGAAAGACTCGCGAGATGATGATGATGTCATCATCTCACGAGTCTGTTCTCCGTCGATAGCTCCGCAGCGGCACAGACTGAGACACAGTGCCGCTGCGCTGCGGCTGCCGGACCCCAGTAGCAATGACAATACCCCGGGCGGCAGCGCACACGAAGCGCGCTGTCCGGTGTCTGTTTAACTTTAAACATAGCGGGCGTGAGTGACTGCGGTCCGCTTTAGGAGGAGGGGGTGCGGACGTGAGAGTGCCTGTACTTGGTGTCACCCTATTGAAGGGTGACACCGGGTGCGGGCCGCACCCCCCGCACCCACTAAGTGACGCCACTGACGAGGAGACTTGTTTTTGGCACAGACATGACAGGCCCTAACAAACTCCTGAACATCTGTCTTGATAGTTGGCCACTACAGTGAGAGAGAGAGAAGGTGTAAAGTCTTATTAACCCATGGATGTCCTGAGGTCTTGTTGAAATGGAACTCAGATAACACGGCTGCTCTGAGTCTCTCTGGAACAAACAGGAGTCCTGAAGGAGTCTCAGATGGGGCCTGCGTCTGTGGTGACTGGACTTGAGAAGCAAGATTCATGGTTAGACCGGCAAGAATACATCCTGGGGTAAGAATCGGCTCTGGAAGCTTACAGACTTCATGGCTAGACAGAAAACTCCGGGATAAAGCGTCAACTTTGATGTTTTTGAAGCCATGCCTATAGGTAATTACGAAATTGAACCTAGCAAAGAACAATGCCCATCTGGCTTGCTGAGAGTTCAATCTTTTAGCAGATTCAAGATAGACTAGATTTTTGTGATCTGTGAATATGGTTACTGTATGCCTTGCTCCCTCCAGCCAGTGCCTCCATTCCTCCAAAGCACATTTGACTGCTAGGAGCTCTCGATTTCCTACGTCATAGTTGACTTCAGGGTAAAATTTCAGAGAGAAAAAAGCACAGGGGTGGAGCTTATGACTGACTGTATCCTCTTGTGAAAGAATAGCTCCAACGCCTACTTCGGAGGCATCCACTTCTCCGGCATCCAGATCCAGATCTGCCTTTCATTGTAGAACAGGAGCAGAGATAAATGCTTTTTTAAGGTCTTCAAAGGCCTTTACCGCCTGTGGTGACCAATGAGCAGGATCCGCACCTCTCCTGGTTAGACTCACAATTGGGGCTACAATTGAAGAAATTTAATCAATAAATCTTCTGTAGTAGTTTGCAAAACTGAGGGAACATTGTGTAGCTTTTAGATAAGAGGAACAAACTCATTCCACAATTGCCTGAAGTTTCTTTGGATCCATAGAAAACTCCTTGGAGGTGATGATGTATCCTAAGAAGGCCACCTTCTCAACCTCAAATTCACATTTTTCCAATTTTGCATTCAGATGATTCTCCCAAAGCTTGGTGAGGACCGCTTTTACATGAGCTCGATGTTCTTTAAGTTAGGAAGAGTAGATCAGAATATTATCGAGATAGACGACCACGAATTTTCCAAGGAATTCTCGGAGAATGTCATTTATAAGATCGTTGAAGAAGGCAGGGGCGTTGGAGAGTCCAAAAGGCATCACCAATTGCTCGTAGTGGCCTGAGTGGGTATTGAATGCGGTTTTCCACTCGTCCCTCTGCCGAATCCGAATGAGATTGTATGCTCTTTGCAAATCAATCTTAGAGAAAACTGTAGCATTTCTGAGCTGATCAAATAAGATGAAAATCAGAGGCAATGGGTATGGATTTTTGATTGTCATTTTATTCAGTCCCCTGTAATCGATGCATGACCGTAATGAGCCGTCCTTTTTCCCGACAAAGACAAACCCGGATCCCACCAGTGACATAGAAGGCCTGATAAAGCCTTTTTCTAAACTCTCCTGGATGTATTCCTTCATAGCTTTTGTCTCGGGCAAAGACAGAGCGCAGAGGCTGCCTTTAGGGAGTCTAGCTCCAGGAATAAGATTGATTGCACAATCATAAAGATGGTGAGGAGGTAAAGATTCAGCTTGCTGTTTGGAAAAAACATCCATGAAAGACGTACTGGGTTGGCAACCCTTCAGGGACAGGAAGTGCTGAGCAGACCGGCATGGTCAGGCATTTGGCTGCATATTCTGTGCCCCAGGAAACAATATCTCCGTACTCCAGTTGAATACTGGGTTATAAGTTTTTAGCCAGGGCAGACCAGAACAACTGGAGTTAAGGGACAATGTACAAGGAAAAAAGACAACTCTTCACAATGGATTATTCTGACAAAAAAACTGGAGGGCCTGAGTCTGGGTGCTCACCCGACCATTTTGAAGAGGACTGCCATCTAATCCACAGACGGAAATTGCTGGCTAAGAGTCTCCATAGGAATTCCTCGAGCTTCTCTTGAGGCGTCAAGCAGAAAGCCCCGATTTGCATGGGTTCCTCAGTATTCCCTGCAACCTCTGGCACCGTTCAATAAGATGTAGGTATGGGAACCTCTTTCACCATTCTCCATTCCCGGATCTGCCTATCTACTTTGATGGCTGACTCCATAAGTGCATCCAGAGTGGCTGGGGAAGGATATTGGATGAGAAAATCATTAATTTGCTCTGTTAGTCCCAACCAGAACTGACTCCGAAGTGCCAGGTCATTCCAACCACAGTCATTGGCCCATCGGCGAAATTCGGTACAATATACCTCGGCAGAATTTCTCCCTTGCTTAAGGGACGTAAGATGGGCCTCTGCGGATGCTGCCCAAACTGGGTCACTATAGAGGACTCCCAAGGCTTTAAAGATGGAATCCACGAAATGCAGGCTGGGGTGATCTGCTGAAAGGCCAAAGGCCCAAGATTGTGGGTCATTTTGCAACAGAGAAATTACGATTCCCACTCGCTGTGTCTCAGAACCTGAAGAGTAAGGCCTGAGCTTGAAATACAGCTTACATCTCTCCCGGAAGTTCACAAACTGTTTACGGTCCCCAGAGAACCTATCTGGGAGGTTTAGTTTAGGTTCCCTCGGAGCAGGTGACGTGATGGTCTGGGTCCTACGATTTTCCTCCTGAGTGTCCACACGAAGAGTAAGGTCCCATAGCTGCTTGGTCAAACCCTGGATCTGGCCTGCCAGAATCTGGGCCGGATTTTGTGCTGGATCCATCCAGAGACAGACGACCCAAGGAGCTATGGTTTGTGGCTGGTGATACTGTTATGATTATATTCAGTTCCGTAGGTTTATAGGCGGTGTCTTGCAACGCTCACGCAATTACCCACTGCCCAGCAGTCTTCTAGCCTCCTGCAATGCTAGGCTTTTCCTATAGCAGCCGCCTTTCCAAGGTGAATTAGGTCCACCCCGTACTCAGATACCCCCATGTCTTACGTATGGACAAGGCGACTATCGGAGGCTGGGCAGGGGTAAATGCAGTACGGTGAGACGTTCACCTAACACAGCCTTACTACTATGCTAAGGCACAGACTGAGGAATAAATAAGGAGTGCAAGTGAGTGCAACAATGCACAGGTTGGAATATAATTTCACTATGTACATGCTGTACAGGGTGTTATGGACAACGAGACTATAAATAGAAATGATTAGCAAATGCAACAATGCACAGGATGAATACAATAAAGAAATGTTGACAAGACAATGCCTGTGTGGAAACTCCACACCAAAACCTGAGTACATGGCTAGCTGGATCAGATCAGGAAATCAATCAGGCAGGGTCTCAGAATCATGGGTGTTACACAGGCTGACAGGTTCTCACAGGAGTTGACAGGTTCTCACAAGAGCAAGAACTATTACCAGTGATTTGGGAGAGGCCAGGAAGGGAATATAAATGGTGCTGCACCAATCACTGCTGAAAACCTTGATTAACAATACCATGCAGCTGCCCAGCTGCACGTTTCTACAAAGACAGCTGAGTACTTTAATTACCCAGCAACGGGGAACGCCGTTTGCCTCTGGCGTCCCCATTGCTAGGAGTCCGGCAGCTCCCAGCGCCCGGCGTCAGCCTGTTGCTAGGCGCCGGGCGGGGACCAGAAGACCTTCGACCGGCGTCTGCCTGTTGCTAGGCACCAGGCGGGGGGCAGCAGGAGGCGCGGCATCCTGGCTCTTAGGCAACGGCAGGGACGTGCGCCTCCCGGTGCTAACATTCTGACTGTCGGGATCCTGAATGCTGGGATTTTGACTGCATCCCAGCTATACAAGGTGAGGAATAAGCACTCTAGTGTACTGTTTGTCAGTAATGTTATATTGTGCAGTATGTAATAGATTATAACAAAACGATCTGAGCAGCAGTGGTGGGTGCAAGGTGCAGGGACCGCGTATTGGTTCCCTGCACCGGACCTGAAGTGGCGCTTCAAATGTGGCGCCATTTTGGCAGCCAATTGGAAGCGCCAGCGGCGAGATTTCAAATCCGGTGCCGTGATTGGCTCGCGGGGCACCAGCCAATCACGTGCGGGCGCGGCAAGCCAATTGGCGCTCGCCGCGTCATAGGCCCCACCCCCGGTGAGTGACGTCAGACACCAGGCGTGAGCCGAAGACTGAAGAGACTACGCGGAAGAGCGCAGTAGAGTCAGGCGGCGCCATGAAGACGAGGACGCCGCGGAGGGAGTTCCTGAGGCCGCGGAAGAGTCCTGAAGACGCGGGCGGCGCCAGAGAAGATGTCCAGCGGCGGCTGGACGTGGAGAGGTGGCGTCGGCGCCGCTGGCCAGGACGGGCCAGCGGCAGAAGATTGAAGATGCGGACCGGACCGGAGAGGCCACCAGGGGTGGGAAGGAAAGAGCTGACGAAGCTCCCCCTGGTGCCTCTCCACCCGGGTCAGGTAGGCCCTTCTAAGGTGCCCCTGCTACCCCCACCCCTCCCTAGACCTCCCTAGACCACCAGGGATCGGGCAATAGGCCCGTGGGGGACAGTCAGGCCACGGGCCTTTGGCGCAAGGTAGGCGGGCATTAGGCCCGTGGGCAAGTACAGGCAATAGGCCTGTGGGGACAGTAAGAGGGCAATAGGCCCAGTTAATAAGTGCCCCCCCAGGTGAATAAGGGTGGTACTGGGCGCTAGGCCCAGGCCACCCCAATGTGCCCAAAGTAGACAGGCTTGTAAGCCTGAGCTCCACTCTATAAAAGTGATCTGGGCACTAGTCCCAGGTCACTCCACCCGGCCCCACGATAGGCGGGCGATAGGCCTGTGGGAAAAGTCAGGCCTCTGGCCTGTGTGCAAATAGGGGGTGCTAGGCCCAATTAAGCAGCAAAGGGAAGTGGGTAGGCTGTACGGCGCCCACTCCCCAGTAATCTAAGGCAGTGATAAAGCTAAATATTTATCTTATATAACACCCTTTATGAGGTCTAAGAACACTGTACGCTATTCACGTATGGAGTACCGTAAGGGTACGCACGTTGCGTAACAATCGCTTAGCCGTGGTCGAGACGCTCAAGCGTCACGTTCGCTCACGGCCAAGAGATCACAGGCAGGCACGCTATTGGCTGCTGACTAACGTAATGGTTTGCTATAGCGTAGCGGACGCTCGGGACCACGAGGAGATCACCAGCGGCACTGACGCTCACAATGTTAAACCTTTTTATTTAAACCATAAACAATGTAATATGCTGTAAAACCTTAGTGTAGAGATAGGGTGTAGATGCAACACAGTGTAACCTTATTAACTTAAAAGCTGATCGAGCGTCACCGACGCTCTGAGAATACTTAACACTATAAGAAATACACAGATACCGTGCTTAGGGTCTAACGCCTTATATGAATGTTATTACTTGCAAAAAGAATAATACAATACAAGTCACACACTACAATATAACATAGACTAACTAACCAGATAACTACACAGGAAATACAATATAATACAATTACGTTTGCAGGAAAATTAAGAGAGAAAGGGGAGAAGAGAGAGAGAGAGAAATGGCCCACAATAACAAGAAATACAATATGATTGCGGAGAAAAACTTACGCACAAAGGGGAACGATCGCATGCGCCTCTGGACATCCAGCTCCCGATTTTCAGCAATGAGAACCGTTGAAGAGTGAGCTGGATGTGATCGGCTTGTCTATTTATGCCCCACACACAATACAATTCAATGGTCCCTACAATCTCATTGTTCATAGGACACAGGAATTCCTCCTCGCATTATAACAAAAGGTCATAGGTTGATTCATACAGGTGGGCTCTGACGATTTCCAACTGCTCAGGTGGGTTTCCCGCCGCATGGATAAGTAAGTGCAAATAATAGTAAATGGACATAAACTTCTTATGTCCATAACTATTCGCACGAGCGATTAATTCGCTTCAAACCAACACCGGAATATTGCTAATTAAATACTCTTCCGATGGATACTAAACACCACTGTATTACTCCTGTCTGACCCTTCGTGTCAAACAAAGAGGGATTTCTCTGTCCATGAACATTCTACATTAACCAAACTTTCAGATTCTATCAAAGGGACCATAATCTACAAAATACATTATATGGTGAAAATATGTAACGAAAGAGTCGCCCGCTAGACGCACACAATCTCTACCGTAAATGCGCATACCGTGCGCCTGCGGGTGCCCGCAACAGCGAGTATGCGCACGCACGGGAGAGCGCACGCATGCGCGGCAGGGACACATATGAGGTGCAAATATGGCAGTGTGCATAGTGATATTTTTCTGACTTTGACAGTCCACCCTTTGGCAGTCAACAATAACTGCCACTTCCTAAAACATTTCAAAACGAGAAAAATATATGTCAGGGGTTAATACATTTCCATGGTTGGGTAAGGGAGGAGAGAGGAGAAGGTGTGAAGAGGGTATGACCTAGTGAGATAGCAGAAGCATGTGTGTATGAATCCGTGTTTGGGGGTCATGTATCATCGTGCCGTACGTGTTTTAAATCAAGCTTCGAGGTATTGCGAAGTATACATTTGAATTCCTTCTTATCCCGTGGTACGGGTCTGTGGATGGGCTGTCAAACTTTACCGAGCTCTTTTCGGCTGTGGTTGTAACAAAATGGGGAGCACATTTTAGTTGATGATACATGAATGGGGGAATATGTGATTGCTGATATCTGTGCCTGTATTCCCTATACTATGTGTATAATTACCTGAAGGTTGTAGAGATGAAGAAAAGACATAATTACGGTAAATGCAGTGGTATTCTATGTCAGGTAAATGAACATTTGTCGGTTGAAGTCTTGTTCGGTGTCTGTTGAATGCAGTCTTCTTTGTGCTTTTGCCAAAAGGCGTGTGGGCAAAAAGCTTTGTCAATGTCCATAGACTTACAAAAGTGTTGGGCTAGCGTAATTTTAAAATTTCTAGGGAAACTGGGGGTCTATGGCAAAGTTCATCAAATATCTGTGTATAAGGTTGTCAAAACTTCTTCTTTAATCCATCAGTTGTCTGTATACAGGATCATCAAATTCCTCGTCCAAGTGGGTCTTTTTACCTTGGAGAAAACGGAAAAACAGGTGAAAGAAACGGACCGTAGAAATCGCATTTTCATCACATCATTGTTTCTACATTTGGGTCATAAATCAAATCCATTGGAATTACAATTTCCTCACTCCTTAAGCTCATCACCCTAGTACCTCGTTTGCACTTCATTAAAGCCTGACCGCATCTAAATATCAAGCCAATCGTTATGATAACACCTAAGATACATAGGAGAAACTTCCCTACATCCATTATGACTCCTTGAGCCCATTCTCCTAAACCAGAGAACCAATTTCGCGGGTTCAACCATGACACCCAACCAGTCAGCTCATTACTCACAGCAGCAAGGGTGAGATTGTGTCTCCTGCGAAATTCCCACTTCAATTGGAGAATATCGTCCATCTTTTAGTCTATGACCTCGACCGGGTCCTCGGTACTATTTGTAATATATGTGCAACATTTCACGCCGTACTGCGTTGCCAGTGTGACACAATATCCACCTGTTACTGCCGTGAGATAATTGAGAACCATTCTATGCTGAACCAGTTCTGTTTTATAAGCTTGAAGTTCTCTTCCAGTATACCTAAACGTGTCATCATACATTTCTGCGATATTGTCTAACAAATTTGCGAGCGCAGATATGTATTTATAATTCAACACTCCTCTGGCGGTGCGAGTGAAATCTAACGCGAGTAGAAACTGAATCCCGGTGGATTCATGGATCATGTCAGAGGCCGGATGCTCTGTTCTTTCTATCAGGTGCCGTTTAACTACGTGCTCGTAATGGGTGTGAGTATAAGGAGCTTGGGCAACACGGTGTATATCTTTCATTTTGGCATGTGATACAGTCATTACTTCAGGCAGTACTTTTCCAATATAACACAATCCTTCAGAGTTTGGGGCAAGCCACTTATACGCCTTCCTCCCGCATATGAAATATGCATCATCGGGGAGAACATATGGGACGGAGTAGGACATGACCATATTACACATCTTCCATGTGAAATCTCCTAAACCTAATTCTCCCATCTGTCTAGTACACGTATCAGCTTGTACGATATGTGCACAGTATCCTGGTGATACCTCTCCAACTCTCGTAATCCTATTTCCTAGGGTATACCTATATCGGAAAGATTTTCCTCTACTGGCTATGTGGCGTATAAGCTCTGTATCTGTCGGCATTCTATCTGCTCTATATGAAAAGGTCATGGTTTGGTTACTCCATGACACTTCCCAATTTCCCAGCTTTCGGGGATTGGAAATGTTAAAACATATTAGGGATCTGTCCACATGATATTGGTGGAGCTTCAAACTAGGAGGACTGGAGATATTAAACCTCCTGTCCACCGGCCTCCCACCACTTAGCTCAAGTACCTCCCCTATCGTTAAAGGAAATGGTACTAGTCCTGATTTGCTATGACCTTGAGGTACTTGAGAGCATACCCAACAATCTGTTTGATTTAACACACTACCCACTAAGGAGTGATAGTCACTCAAGGGATGCCGGTCCATGTGGATATTAAAACTGGATTGGCATTTCTTGATGCACCCATCCTCAACTACATTGTCACAGAGCCTACAGATACAGTTTTCTTCAGCTAACAATCCTTCACAATTCCTTCTATGGTCAATGCTATCGGATCGTTTTCTGATACTCGCCTTTGCTTGTTGGTTAAGTTGTTCTTGGAAAACTACGCCTCCATCTTTGTCATCAGAACCCATTCCAGAACCTCTCTCGACCTCCATGGTACTCTCGCCGGAACAGACTGCTCTGGTCAACATCATGGTCAACAGGAAAATCCGGATCACAGTCTCTTGAGGCAAGTCCATCTTATAGGAGGAAACGGAGAAGAATGAGAAGGGGGAAAAAATAATTGAGGGAGAGGGGATGGGAAGTGGAGAAAAACAATAAAAGGGAACAGGGAATCGACAACTGCTTTTGATCTTGTGATTTTCAATGCTCAGGTGCCGCCTCAGTCCTCCTGGAACAGACACTCCAGTGATACAACTTCCTCTACCGTCTGTTCCTTATCACGGGACCTCTCTGGATCAGCAACCTTCTTACAGTGGGACGAATGAACCCAAGTCTCTCTCTCGGCAACCTTCAATGCTGTAGTGCTAGTCAATAAGACTTGGTATGGTCCTTCCCATCTGTCAATAAGGCAACCTGAGCGTAGAAAATTCCGTATCATTACATAATCCCCAGGTTCAATGTCATGACAATTACTATCTGGTAAATC
This sequence comes from Pseudophryne corroboree, assembly GCF_028390025.1. Lineage (NCBI taxonomy): Eukaryota > Metazoa > Chordata > Amphibia > Anura > Myobatrachidae > Pseudophryne > Pseudophryne corroboree. The sequence goes on along the minus strand of NC_086448.1, from coordinate 818,279,382 downwards.
AGGAATCACTAACTTCAAATTATCATTTTGATTCCTTAACTGTTTACTCATGTTAATCAAGTACTTTACAGTCACTTCATTGTTACACTTCAAATCATCCTGAGGGTTAATCATAACATGCGGTTGTCGACCAAACAAGATTTCAAAGGGAGACAGATTAAGAAGGGACCTGGGAGTGGTTCTGATGCTGTACAGTACAATGGGTAGAGCTTCTGGCCATGTCAATCCTGTCTCTGCCATAACTTTGCTCAGTTTATTTTTAATAGTGCTGTTCACTCTTTCCACCTTCGCACTCGCCTATGGACGGTATGGAGTGTGCAGCTTGCTATCAATTCCCATCAACTTACACATTCCTTGAAAGACATCACCTGTAAAATGGGTACCCCTGTCACTTTCAATTATTCTAGGGATACCATATCTACATACAAATTCCTGCACAGTTTTCTTAGCAGTAAACATAGCGGTATTTGTGGCCGCAGGAAATGCTTCGACCCAATTTGAGAACACATCTATACAAACAAGTACATATTTCAAATTTCGACAAGGGGGTAATTGAATGAAGTCAATCTGTATTACCTGGAAAGGGCCGCCTGCAGGTGGGATATGAGATGGTTCAGTTGGTATTGCCTTTCCGATGTTCTTTCTCAAACAGGTAAGGCATGACATTGCTCTCTTACCTGCATGAGATGAAAATCCTGGGGCGCACCAATATGCTCTTACCAACTTGCACATTCCTTCCTTGCCCAGATGAGTCAGCCCGTGAGCTGCCTCAGCTAAACATGGGAGATATGCTCTGGGGGCCACCGGTTTACCTTGTCCATCCGTCCAGAGTCCTGAGGACTCCTGGCCATATCCCTTTGCCTTCCAGACTGCCTTTTCCTGTGTGGAACACAAATTTTGCATCTCACACAACTTCTGTGTGTTGATGGTATTAAATACCATCAGTTGTGTGGTGTCTGTCTGTCTGGGGGTACCAGCTGCTAACTTAGCTGCTTCGTCTGCTCGGCTGTTACCAAGTGATACTGGGTCCTGGCTATATGTGTGTGCTTTACACTTGATAACAGCCACTCTGTCGGGTTCCTGTATCGCTGTTAGAAGCCTTTTGATGTGAGCTGCATGCGCTATCGGTGTACCAGCTGCCGTCATGAAATTTCTGAGGCGCCATAGGGCTCCGAAATCATGGACTACCCCGAATGCGTATCTAGAGTCGGTGTAGATATTGGCTGATTTGCCCTTAGCCAATTCACATGCTCTGGTTAGGGCGACCAGTTCAGCAACCTGGGCTGAGTGAGGTGGGCCTAGCGGTTCCGCTTCTATGGTGCCTTGGTCATCTACGACTGCGTATCCAGTACACAAGTCTCCCGAGTCTGACTGTCTGTGACAACTACCGTCCGTGTAGAAAGTTAGATCTACATCTTCCAGTGGGTTGTCACTGATGTCAGGCCTTGCGGTAAAATTTTGGGTCAAATATTCCATACAATCATGTGTGTCTTCCTTTGTGTTAAATTCTCCTTCCCCACCACTCTCATCCTCCACCCTTTGTGCCTGTCCAGGCACACCTGGGAGATATGTTGCAGGATTTAATGTACTGCATCTCATTATGGTGATGTTTACGGGGGCCATTAGTGCCAATTCCCATCTTGTAAACCGCGCTGATGAGACGTGCCTGGTTTGGGCAGAATTTAACAAGGCTGACACTGCATGTGGTGTATGAATTGTGAGGTTGTGACCTAGCACTACATCTTCGCTTTTTGTTACTAGCAATGCTATCGCAGCAACGCTTCGCAAGCATGTGGGGAGGGATCGCGCTACCGTATCTAGCTGAGCGCTGTAGTATGCTACTGGCCTGCTGGCATCACCGTGCTTTTGGGTTAAGACGCCTGCCGCGCAACCAGCACTTTCTGTTCCGTACAGCTCAAAGGGTTTCCCATAGTCTGGCATACCTAATGCTGGTGCCTGCGTTAGGCACTGTTTAAGTCTCTCAAATGCCATCTCGGACTCGTCTGTATGCGAAATCTGATCAGGTTTGTTTGAGGAGACCATCTCCTGCAAAGGTAACGCTAGAATGGAAAACCCTGGGATCCAGTTACGGCAATACCCACACATTCCTAAAAATGTTCTGATCTGTTGCTGGGTTTGTGGCAGAGTCATGTCTCTAATTGCTTGAATTCTATCAGCGGTCAGGTGTCTCAGTCCTTGTGTTAGACAGTGTCCCAAATATTTTACCTTAGTTTGGCATAATTGCAACTTGTCTTTGGAAACCTTGTGTCCTGTGTCTGAAAGATGAAACAGGAGCTGTTTCGTATCCTTCAGGGATGCTTCCACTGAATCAGAACACAGTAGTAGATCATCCACGTACTGTATTAATACTGATCCACTCTCTGGTTGGAAAGACTGTAAACAATCATGCAAAGCCGGGGAAAATATACTTGGACTGTCTATGAAACCTTGTGGTAATCGAGTCCATGTGTATTGGACTCCTCTGTATGTGAATGCAAACAAATATTGGCTGTCAGGGTGCAGAGGTACCGAAAAGAAAGCCGAGCAGAGGTCAATAACAGTGAAAAATTTCGCAGTGGGAGGGATTTGCATAAGGATGACAGCTGGATTTGGCACTACGGGGAACTGACTCTCAACTATTTTGTTAATCCCCCTTAGATCCTGCACTAGCCGGTAACCCCTCCCCCCACTCTTTTTCACAGGGAAGATGGGACTATTGGCAGTGCTGGACGTTCTTACCAGAATGCCCTGTTGTAGCAAGCGCTCTATTACGGGATACACTCCTAACTCCACCTCTGGCTTCAGAGGGTACTGTGGGATTTTTGGAGCTATCCTACCATCTTTTACTTGTACAACTACCGGAGCTACGTTTGCCATTAATCCAGTGTCCTGTCCATCTTTAGTCCAAAGTGACTCTGGTATCTGGGATGTCATTTCCTCTACTTGGGATGGAGTCCTATTTGTCATAATGGTATGTGACATTAATTTTGATGGGGAGTCTAGCATGTCTCGCACTTCCTGAGCGTGATTCTCAGGTATGTCCAAGAATACACCTTCAGGAGTACAATAAATGACGCACCCCATTTTACACAATAAGTCTCTTCCCAGGAGATTAGTCGGTGCCGATGCAGCCAGCAAAAAGGAATGCTTGGTATGTAACGGCCCTACTGTAATCTCGGCTGGTTTGCTAACAGGGTAGTGCTGGACTACTCCTGTTACTCCCATGGCTGGAATTGTCTTACCAGTGGTTCTCATGCCCACTGTCGAATTTATCACTGATTTGGCCGCCCCTGTGTCTACAAGAAAGTTTAATGATTTACCAGCTACATTGATTGCAATTTCAGGTTCACTCCCAAGACTTGCAATCAATTTTACTGGCTGCAGATTACAAGTATGGCCACACCCCTATTGGGTATGGTGACCTCCCTGAATCCCGCTGGCAGCAACTACTTGTGAAGGGGTTAAATGGGAACTACCAGTGGCTTGCCAGTCTCTGTTCGGGGGGTATCTTTTTGTTTCCCCTGTATGTGGCTCATAACTCCGTCTCTGCGGACCCTGCTCCCAATGTCGTGTGTCGTGTCGCTGTCTAGGGGGTTGGTATGATCTTTGCGAATTTTTCGCTCTACAGTCTCGTGCTATGTGTCCCTGTTTATGACAAAAATAACATGTTACCACATTTGACTTACCCACAGGGTTTGGTGATATAAACACAGGCTGTTTTGTGGTCAGGGCCTGTATACTTACTGACATTAACTTATCACCTTGCGACTCCCTGTGTCTGGTGATATTCCGGTCGTGATCAATAGCAGCCTCTCTCAAAGTAGCCACCGACAGACCTCGCCAACATGGTTGTGTGGTCTGTACCCTGGTCTTTAATGCCTCTTTTAAACCATCCATTAGCACAGATACTGCTACTTCTTGATGGTTTGCATTGGTCCTAATGTCCTCTATGCCAGTGTACTTTGCCATTTCTAACAATGCCCGGTGAAAATAATCAGCTGCTGTTTCTGACTCTTTTTGTTTAATGGAAAAAATTCTATTCCATTTGGCTACAGCTGGGAAATACTCCTTTAACTGTAAATTTATTCTTTTTACGTTATCTTTGTTGTACACATCTGTAAGAGGTACATCCTGATCCAATCCACAGTCAGCTAAAAATTGAGCTGCGTCGACATTGGAGGGTAAACAAGCCCTCAGCAATATCTGCCAATCTTTGTTATTGGGCTCTAAAGTGTTTCCTAGGTCTCTGATGTATTTTTGGCTAGCAACTAAGTCTTTTCTGGGGTCAGGGAATTCAGACACTATGGTCCTTAATTCCATTCGGGAAAACGGGCTGTACATGGCAATGTTCCTAACAGGAGTGACTCCTGAAGTGTCCGTTTTCCCATTTGGCACTACTATTACCTTAACAGGATTAATTCTAACAACATCATTCTGTGTAGATTCTGCAGCCTGTGGTGAAATAGTTTCAGCATAATGTATGGTGCCGTACTTACCCGTTGATACGACCTCACCTGTCCCTCCGCTAGGGGGCTTTGTTACTAATCTTATGGGTTGGGCCGTGCCTACTGTTGTTTCTGATATGGTGGCTGCTAGAGAGAGCGCCGATATTGTTGCCGATTCGTCCTCTTGATCACACTCCTGGGGAAAGTTCAAAACAGGGTACAACTTGCACGGGTTAATACTTGCATGGGTTAACTTATTAACATTATCCTTAACATTTATACAGTTGCTAAGTGCCTGTTTGTTACCCCCTGATGCGTCATTCTCCGCAACCAATTTCTCTCCTGATATGTATGGTGGCGGCGGGGCCGTGGCTATCAGTTTCCTGATAGGGCCAGATCCCGCCGCCTGAGCCAATCCTCTCTGTATTTCACCCTCCTGTTGCCATAACTGCAAATAATCATAATGTTGGATTCGTCTCTTTGCTGATTTAATGAGACATATCCTTCTCCTTAAATTCATTAACACTTCTGGGCTGAAGCTACCTACTCTTGGGAATTTCTCCCCGTCATGTACAGTCATTTTCTCCCATTCATCACATAAAATTTCTGTGTGCCTTCCGTATTTTTCACACATTACATACCTTGCCGACCCGACTGGTCGGTTTACAGAATCAACCCGAACCGAGGTTGATCGCCCCCTTCCTGAACAACTGGCCCCCATAATTTGCAGGTGTTTCTTGCTCTACCTCTGACCTTTATATCAGGGTGTTCAGCGAACCCTTACAAAAAACCAAAATATTCAAAGATAGGTTGACGGTGAAGCTTACTGAGCACCTCACTCACTCGCCCACGCCGACCAATATGCCCACACACTGATATAGTGCTGGCGTACTCGACCCAGGGCCCCTATTAACCTTCGTTTACTGGAACATGTGGGTGTGATCCGAAGAGCATTAACCCTTTCCAGTAAAGGTGGGGTTGTCGGATAATTCCTGAGTGACCAGCGAACTTCCCTTTTTGATAAAATAAAAAATTACACAAATCACGTTAGAATGTACAAATAGCGTTTATGACCAGGTTTGTACACAAATGGTACTGGTCAGGTTACTAACTAATGCACACAATTACGTGCGGTACAATCGTTCAGTACATAAGCAACTAACCTTATGTACGGAGCGACCAGTGGAATCGACATTCGGCAGCTGCGAATTCCTTCAGCCTGAGCTTTATTGTCCTATATGGGTGTTGCACCAACCCTTCTTGGTGTTGTGCCTTGTCTCTATAGCGGACTTCCTTGTCTGCTGTACCTGGACCTCCTGGTCTGTTATGCGACCTCCTGGTCTGTTACAGTATGACCTCCTGGTCTGCTACACTCTAATGCTCAAATTTTATGTTTAACCAGAGATGCCTCCCTAGCCACCATGTATGTCACTTACACGTATGTACCTTCACGAGAACTCGATGATTTCTGTGGTTCAATCCCCAAAATTGTAAAAACAAACACTCACTCACCACATATACACTTTTGTTTCTATTTCTATTTCTGCGCAGAAATTTTTCTTTAGACCAGATGTGTTGTAAATTTGGAGAAGGATCTGTTAATTTAAATTTCGGATTTAAAATAGATTTGCGCTATTTATCGCCTGTTGCGCTACTTATCACCTGCTGCGCTATTTATCGCCTGTTGCGCTATTTATCGCCTGTTGCGCTATTTATCGCCTGTTGCGCTATTTATCGCCTTGCCACCTTTTCGCTTTTTTAAAAAAAAATCAACACTATCGTGTGACTTGAGTTACGTGGGCGTACCCAGACGCTCCGTTGCGTAATTTACGCTGCGTGCGTCGGCCTTTGCGTACGCGAGTCTCAGCCCTTTGTTAGAGACACGTGTACACAAAACCAATGTCCACCGTAACACAACTAACACGTTTATCAATGTAGATGATCCTCTACTGAACCCCACACCAATCTCTCCTTGTACCTTTAGGTAGAGCTGCGTGTGTGCTTTACACTTTATCCCTTAACGCATTACTTTTACACTTTAACTATGAAATAGCGACAAATCCCTCTTAGCACGTTTATCAATTATAAAATGGCAAACAGGAGAGTGATATATGAAAATACACGAAAAAGAAATGCAGATATGCGTGTGTGCGTACGCAAGATAGAAAAAAAACAGTTTTAAAAGACACTAGCGTGTTGTTCTTACCTCCGGTTCCGGATTCCCTCAGCACCCTTTACTAAGCGAAGCAGACGCTTATCCCGTCAGCACTGCGAAGAATATGATCTCCCGCCCTTTGCTGATGGATAATGTCTGCTGAAATTACCTAGCAGAGATATGTGAAGGACAGGACGAGCCGCCAATTGATAAAGCTAAATATTTATCTTATATAACACCCTTTATGAGGTCTAAGAATACTGTACGCTATTCACGTATGGAGTACCGTAAGGGTACGCACGTTGCGCAACAATCGCTTAGCCGTGGTCGAGACGCTCAAGCGTCACGTTCGCTCACGGCCAAGAGATCACAGGCAGGCACGCTATTGGCTGCTGACTAACGTAATGGTTTGCTATAGCGTAGCGGACGCTCGGGACCACGAGGAGATCACCAGCGGCACTGAAGCTCACAATGTTAAACCTTTTTATTTAAACCATAAACAATGTAATATGCTGTAAAACCTTAGTGTAGAGATAGGGTGTAGATGCAACACAGTGTAACCTTATTAACTTAAAAGCTGATCGAGCGCCACCGACGCTCTGAGAATACTTAACACTATAAGAAATACACAGATACCGTGCTTAGGGTCTAACGCCTTATATGAATGTTATTACTTGCAAAAAGAATAATACAATACAAGTCACACACTACAATATAACATAGACTAACTAACCAGATAACTACACAGGAAATACAATATAATACAATTACGTTTGCAGGAAAATTAAGAGAGAAAGGGGAGAAGAGAGAGAGAGAGAAATGGCCCACAATAACAAGAAATACAATATGATTGCGGAGAAAAACTTACGCACAAAGGGGAACGATCGCATGCGCCTCTGGACATCCAGCTCCCGATTTTCAGCAATGAGAACCGTTGAAGAGTGAGCTGGATGTGATCGGCTTGTCTATTTATGCCCCACACACAATACAATTCAATGGTCCCTACAATCTCATTGTTCATTGGACACAGGAATTCCTCCTCGCATTATAACAAAAGGTCATAGGTTGATTCATACAGGTGGGCTGTGACGATTTCCAACTGCTCAGGTGGGTGGGAAACTAGGTTTCCCGCCGCATGGATAAGTAAGTGCAAATAATAGTAAATGGACATAAACTTCTTATGTCCATAACTGTTCGCACGAGCGATTAATTCGCTTCAAACCAACACCGGAATATTGCTAATTAAATACTCTTCCGATGGATACTAAACACCACTGTATTACTCCTGTCTGACCCTTCGTGTCAAACAAAGAGGGATTTCTCTGTCCATGAACATTCTACATTAACCAAACTTTCAGATTCTATCAAAGGGACCATAATCTACAAAATACATTATATGGTGAAAATATGTAACGAAAGAGTCGCCCGCTAGACGCACACAATCTCTACCGTAAATGCGCATACCGTGCGCCTGCGGGTGCCCGCAACAGCGAGTATGCGCACGCACGGGAGAGCGCACGCATGCGCGGCAGGGACACATATGAGGTGCAAATATGGCAGTGTGCATAGTGATATTTTTCTGACTTTGACAGTAGGTAGGGATTTAAAGGGACAGCACCATTTAACCTTGTACTGTGATATTGTGATGTGTGATGTTACCGTGCAGGGCAAAGTGTTTGTTTTAAAGTTTGTGTCTAGTTTGTAGCACCCCACACACAGAGCTAGTCTGAGGGCTCTGCTGTTGTAGTTAGTGTAGTGGTGTTACACCAGTATAGAGTTGGGCCCTGCACGGCTGTTGTTTGGTTGCCTCCTTACAGGGTCCTGTGAGTGGAGAAGAAGTTCGCAGTGCAAGATTGGCAACGGTGAGTAACATCTGTGTCCGTCTGTCCCTTTTGTCTGTCTGTCCCCGAGCGCCGGATTAGGGGTTTGCTCATGGACGTGTGAACCTCCTATATCACACTTCACACGAGAGTGCGAATGTGTGAGAATTGGGTGGCTGAGGCTTTGTGCCGATGATGATTTTCACCTAACCTGTGAAAGTCGCCGCCACCCTGGGAGTATCCTCTTTCCCTTGGGAAAAGAGTTGATACTTCTTCATTTATCTCCTTTCCTCCCCAGTTTGGCTGTCGTCTGCATCTGGAAGGGGATCGTCGTGTCCGGGTCCAGCTGAAGGTTCCATGACCTGAAGGTGAGAGAGTGCGGCACCTGGTAAGTAGTGAATCTACACCTGCACGGCAGCAGGCACTACACCGCGCCGCCACTCTTACACTAATGCCCCAGGAGGAGTCTTGTGTAAATAGACGTCTCCTGTTGGCTTCTCTGATCCATTACTGTTTCCACCTATTACATTGTAGGCAGACACCATACTGATGGAGCTATTTGCTCCTGCATTGGAAGACTGCAAATTCTAGCTATTTGAAGCTACTTAGAATTGTCAGTTCAAAACCATCGCAACAAGGCAGATCTATGTAGTGTGCAGCCTCACATCCAATCGCCTGCAGCCACACACTACATAGATCTGTTCAGTCGCAATACCAATTATTTCTCTAATAATTACAAGTACTGTAGCTTCATATAGTTAGAATTCTCATGCTTCCCATGCAGGAACAAATAGCTCCATCAGTAAGGTTTCTGCCTCAAATATAACAGGTGATGGGTTCGAATCATGGGTATGAAAGAATTTTGAAATGCGTGTCTTAAATTCAGAAGGATGGGACTGGAGGAGATAGGGGCATCAGGAGGAAGCTACATGTTAAAATTATTAAAACAGTTCATTGAAAAGTGCTGCCAACAACCGCGCCCTGTGTCACGGCACATATCGCACCACCCTAATTTACAGCCCTGGTAAGCACTCCTAGAAACACAAATCTATTTCTCATACGTCCTAGATGATGCTGGGGTCCATTTCATGACCATGGGGTATAGACGGTTCCGCAGGAGCCATGGGCACTTTAAGACTTTTCAAAGGGTGTGCACTGGCTCCTCCCCCTATGCCCCTCCTCCAGACCTCAGTTTTAGAAATGTGCCCAGGCAGACTGGACACTCCAGGGGAGCTCTACTGAGTTTCTCTGAAAAGACTTATGCTAGGTTTTTTATTTTCAGGGAGAACTGCTGGCAACAGTCTCCCTGCTTCGTGGGACTGAGGGGGCAGAAGTAGGAACCAACTTCTTGAAGAGTTTCATGGCTCTGCTTCTGGTTGACAGGACACCATTAGCTCCTGAAGGGTACTGAACGCTAGCCGTGTCTAGATGCTCACTCCCACAGCACGCCGTCACCCTCCTCACAGAGCCAGAAGTCAGAAGACAGGTGAGTAGTAGAAGTTAGATCTTCAATCAAGATAATGATGGCTGAAGGTACCGCGCGGCTGGCAGGAGCACAGCGCGCCATTGCTGCCCACATACACAGGCACTGCAGGGTGCAGGGCACGGGGGGGTGGGGGGTGCCCTGGGCAGCATAAAACCTTATAAACTGGCTAAAAGGGGGCATAAGATGCCCAGGCACAGCCCTACCCCCGCCAGTATAAATATTATAGGAAAAATCTATGAGGAGAAACGCGCCATTGTGGGGGCAGAGCTTCCTCCTCAGTCAGCCAGCACACTGCTCAGCGCCATTTTCTCTCTCTCTCTCCTCAGGCTGCAGAGACAACGCTGATCCTCCTCCACTACTGAATACAAGTATCAGGGTGCAAAACAAGGGGGGGCACAGTGAATTTGGTGCTTTACAGGGTGTATTTACATTATAAAAAGCGCTTGTGTCAGTGGGCATTTCTGTGTTCACAGACATTGTGTACTGGCGCTGGGGTTGTGAACTGGCTGCTCCTAACTGTGTCCTTCTGACAGATTTTACTGTGGGTCTGTCCCCTATAAGTCCCAGAGTGTCTGTGGTGTGTGTGTGCACGAGCGTGACATGTCTGAGGCATGGAGTTCTTCCCCTGAGGAAGGCATTTTAGGGACACAGAGTTGTAATGTGGTGGCACTGCCGGCACACCAGGAGCCTGCATTGGTGAAAGAAATACGTGATAGTGTGCATCATATCAATAGGAGATTAGAGAAGTCTGAATCTCACACAGAATGCTGGAGAAAATCTGTGGAAGATGTGATTTTTCAAGGTTCTGTTCTTCCATACGCAGGCGACCCCCTGGGTCACATAAGAGACAGTTTGCAAATATTGTAAATACTGATACTGACACGGACTCTGATACCTGTGTCGACGATAGTGACTCCAGGGAAGTAGATCATAAATTGGCGAAAAATATACAATATATGATTGTGGCTATAAGGGAAGTTTTGGAAGTTACAGAAGCCACTGCTGTACCTCAGGAGAAGGCATACTTCTATAAAGAAAAGAAATCTAAGGTTGTTTTCCCTCCTTCCCACGAGCTAAATACTCTCTTTGAAGGAGTGTGGGTGAATCCTGAAAAGAAATTTCGCATTCCCAAAAGGATTCAGATGGCTTATCCTTTTCCTTTAGAGGACAGGAAAAAATGGGAGTCACCCCCGGTGTTAGACAGTGCCCTGTCTAGATTGACAAAGAAGGTGATTCTCCCTGTACCTGGGACGGCTTCGCTAAAGGAGCCGGCAGACCGCAAAATGGAGAATACATTAAAATCCATTTATGTTGCCAATGGTACGCTGCTCAGGCCCACAATTGCTTGCGCATGGGTGAGTCGTGCGATTAAAAAATGGTCAGACAACTTGTCATCGGAAATTGACACGATTGATAAGGATGAGATACTCCTAAAGTTAGGTAATATCAAAGACGCGGCCGCATACATGTTAGAAGCGACTAAGGATATTGGACTCTTGGGTTCAACAGCCGCTACCATGGCAGTATCGGCTCGGCGGGCGTTATGGATTCGCCAGTGGAACGCGGATGCAGATTCCAAAAAGAATATGGAGGCTCTCCCATATAAAGGTGAGGCCTTATTTGGCGATGGGCTGGATGCGTTAGTCTCGGCGGCTACCGCAGGTAAGTCGACGTTTTTGCCTTATGCCCCTGCACCAGCAAAAAAGACACATCCCTCTCACATGCAGTCCTTTCGGCCCAACAAATACAAAAAGGCCAGAGGTTCCCCCTTCTTTGCAGGTAGGGGAAGAGGAAAGAAGCCCACAGCATCTCCAGGATCCCAGGAGCAGAAGTCAACCCCTACTTCTGCCAAATCTTCAGCATGACGCTGGGGCTCCCTTGCGGGAGGCCGCTCGGGTGGGGGCACGTCTGAAACTGTTCAGTCAAGGTTGGATTCAATCTGGCCTGGACCCATGGGTTTTACAAATAGTATCCCAGAAAGAGAGGCTGTAACAACGGCAATTCAAAAGTTATGTCAGGATCAGGTCATAGTCCTGGTACCCTTGTCACAACAAGGAGAGGGGTTTTATTCAAGCCTCTTTGTAGTTCCGAAGCCGGACGGCTCGGTCAGACCAATTTTAAACCTAAATAATCTGAATCTCTACTTGAAAAGGTTCAATTTCAAAATGGAATCACTGAGGGCAGTGATTTCCAGTCTGGAGGAGGGGGACTTCATGGTGTCGTTAGACATAAAGGATGCTTACCTGCATGTTCCCATTTATCCTCCTCACCAGGCTTATCTGAGATTCGCGGTTCAGGACTGCCATTACCAGTTCCAGACGTTGCCTTTCAGTCTCTCCACGGCGCCGAGGGTATTCACCAAGGTGATGGCAGAGATGATGGTCCTCCTTCGTCAAAAAGGAGTCAATATAATTCCTTATCTGGACGATCTCCTGATAAAGGCGAGATCCAGGGAGTAGTTGCTGCAGAACATCACACTCTCCCTGTCCATACTCCAACACCACGGTTGGATCATAAATTTTCCAAAGTCACAGTTGGAACCGACGACGAGATTATCCTTTCTTGGGATGATACTGGACACAGAAGTTCAGAGAGTATTTCTTCCTGTGGAAAAGGCTCTGGAAATCCAGAGTATGGTCAAACAGTTACTGAAACCAACAAGTGTGACGATCCATCAGTGCATTCGGTTGTTAGGGAAGATGGTGGCAGCCTACGAGGCCATACAGTTTGGCAGATTTCATGCCAGAGTATTCCAATGGAACCTGTTGGACAAGTGGTCCGGATCCCACCTAAACATGCACAGGAAGATAATCCTGTCGTCAAAAGCCAGGATTTCGCTCCTGTGGTGGCTGCACAGTTCTCACCTACTAGAGGGACGCAAGTTCGGGATTCAGGACTGGGTCCTGGTAACCACGGATGCAAGTCTCCGAGGCTGTGGAGCTGTCACTCAGGGGGAAAGCTTCCAAGGAAAATGGTCAAGTCAGGAAGCCTGCCTTCACATAAACGTTCTGGAGTTGAGAGCCATTTACAACGGCCTTCTACAAGCGGTACATCTTCTTCAAGATCATTCCGTGCAGATCCAGTCGGACAATGTAACAGCAGTCGCGTACATAAACAGGCAAGGCGGAACGAAAAGCAGAGCAGCAATGGCAGAGGTATCAAGGAATCTCCTCTGGGCAGAAAAACATGTCAGAGCTCTGTCTGCGATTTTCATTCCGGGAGTGGACAACTGGGAAGCAGACTTCCTCAGCAGACACGATCTCCATCCAGGAGAGTGGGGCCTCCACCAAGAAGTCTTCGCAGAGGTGACAAGTCTCTGGGGCGTTCCTCAAGTAGACATGATGGCATCTTGTCTAAACAAGAAGCTTCAGAGATATTGTTCCAGGTCGAGAGACCCTCAAGCAATAGCAGTGGATGCACTGGTGACCCAGTGGGTGTTTCGGTCAGTGTATGTGTTCCCTCCGCTTCCACTGATTCCAACAGTTCTCAAAATAATAAGAAGAACAAGAGTTCGAGCAATCTTCATTGCCCCAGACTGGCCAAGGAGGGCTTGGTACCCAGATCTTCAGGAGTTGCTCATAGAAGATCCTCGGCCACTTCCTCCTCGCGAGGACCTGCTACAGCAGGGGCCGTGCGTGTATCAAGACTTACCGTGGCTACGTCTGACGGCATGGCTGTTGAGCGCCGGATCCTAGCCCGAAAGGGTATTCCCAAGGAAGTCATTCCCACTCTTATTCAGGCCAGGAAAGGAGTAACGTCTAAACATTACCACCGTATTTGGAGAAAATATGTATCTTGGTGTGAATCCAAGAAGGCTCCTATGGAAGTGTTTGAGTTGGGACGTTTTCTCCATTTTCTGCAGGCTGGTGTGGATGCGGGCCTTAGATTAGGGTTAATCAAGGTCCAGATCTCGGCCTTATCAGTTTTCTTTCAAAAACAATTGGCTTCTCTTCCAGAAGTTCAGACCTTCGTGAAAGGGGTTCTGCACATCCAGCCTCCATTTGTGCCTCCAGTGGCACCATGGGACCTTAATGTGATGTTGCAGTTCCTTCAATCGAGTTGGTTTGAACCTCTACAGGAGATAGAGTTGAAGTTTCTCACTTGGAAAGTGGTGATGCTTTTGGCCTTGGCGTCCGCAAGGTGGGTGTCTGAGTTGGGGGCCTTGTCTCACAAGAGCCCTTACCTGATCTTCCATGAAGATAGGGCGGAGTTGAGAACTCGCCAACATTTTCTTCCAAAGGTGGTTTCATCTTTCCACATAAACCAACCTATTGTGGTGCCAGTGGCTACTGACACGTTCACTGAGTCAAAGTCTCTAGATGTGGTTAGGGCTTTGAAGATTTATGTCGCTAGAACTGCTTGGATACGGAAAACAGAGGCTCTGTTTATCCTGTATGCTCCCAACAAGATTGGGTGTCCTGCTTCCAAGTAGACCATTGCGCGCTGGATCAGAGGTACGATTCAGCACGCTCATTCTACGGCTGGATTGCCGTTACTGACGTCGGTGAAGGCCCATTCTACCAGGAAGGTGGGCTCGTCCTGGGCCGCTGCCCGGGGGGTCTCAGCATTACAACTTTGCCGAGCAGCTACTTGGTCAGTGTCAAACACTTTGGCTAAATTTTGTAAGTTTGACACTTTGGCCGATGAGGACCTCAAGTTTGGTCAATCGATGCTGCAGGGTCATCCGCACTCTCCCGCCCGTACTGGAGCTTTGGTATAAACCCCATGGTCATGAAATGGACCCCAGCATTCTCTAGAACGTATGAGAAAACAGGATTTTAATACCTACCGGTAAATCCTTTTCTCCTAGTCCGTAGAGGATGCTGGGTGTCCGTCCCAGTGCGTACTTTACCTGCAGTTTTGTTCATTTTGGTTACACAAGTTGTGTTACATTTGTTTTCAGCATGTTGCTGTAAATGGTTCATGCCTGTTGGCGTGTGTTCTGTTGAATGCCATGTTGTGCGGCATGGCTGAGGTGTGAGCTGGTATGAATCTCACCGTTAGTATAAAAGTAAATCCTTTCCTCGTAATGTCCATCTCCCTGGGCACAGTTCCTATAACTGAGGTCTGGAGGAGGGGCATAGAGGGAGGAGCCAGTTCACACCCTTTGAAAAGTCTTAAAGTGCCCATGGCTCCTGCGGAACCGTCTATACCCCATGGTCATGGAATGGACCCCAGCATCCTCTACGGACTAGGAGAAAAGGATTTACCGGTAGGTATTAAAATCCTGGACAGTGGGGAGTGGTCGGTCTCCTTTGACTCTCCCATCTTGGAGGATCAGGATACGCCCCGGTGCCGTGCAGTCTGGCTGGGGGAAGTTTTCCCTCCTAAATCTGACTTCCAGAAACCTACCCGGGACCCAGCTCACTGCCTGCAGCCTGGATTTGGGCTCCAGAGCTGGGCAGCCTGGCTCCCCGGTCCAGGTTCCATGGAGCTCCAAGAAACCACTCAGCTTGTTTCATAGCTGAGCTGCTTCTCTCTCTCCCTGTGCCCCTTGGAAGTGTGAGGCTGGATGGGAAAGCATTCCGTTTTTGGGGAAAAGGTCTGGGAGAATCCATCAGCCTGCACAGCCATGGATTCCCCCCTCCTGGGACACACAACCAAGTAAGTGCAATTTACCTTTAAATACATTACATTTGGATCACACTGTACATGTTATACATTTTTTACACAATGTCTGGTTTGTTAAACCATGTCCCCAGTGCTGGCTCCCCTAGCCCTGCAGCCTGGCTGCTAGGGCTCTCTCAGTGCTGGAGGTATGGGGGTGGCTTCCCCCACCCTCCAGCCTGCCTGCCTGCCACTGGGGTCCAGGGAGCTGGCTCTCCCTGTCCCCCCAGTGTGGCACTAACTTTGTGGCCTCGCCGCACGCAGCTGCACACCCCCCTGTACCGAAGCCCGGCGGCCCGGGACACTGGCTCTGTTGCAGCGCTGAGGCGCCGGGAGCGTAGCTCCCGGACCCCAGCGCTCATCATCCTGCTCACCCCCGCCGCTAGGGAGCTAGGCTGGTGGTCTGGCCGCCTTCCCTGTGGCACAGGTAGCGGACGAGGAGGAAGGAGTAGGCCTAGGTGACAGGGTAGGTTTCCCGAGTCATAGGTCGACGGAGGAGGATTGGAGGGCAGGTCTGACAGTTCGGGCAGACAGTTGCCAGATAGGTATGACGGAGGTGCAGTGCCTGGGGCACCATGTGGGAGGAGACAGGGGTAGGCCCAAACCAGAGGGGGTGGAGGCAACCAGAGGCTGTCCCCGACCCACATCCCCCAGACAGGTACTGACCTTAGAACCTGTAAGGCCCTACGGACATGTTGTCATTGACTTTAGTCCTGTAGTGATCCCCTTGACAGAGATGGCTAGGAAGGGCATTCCCAAGTCAGTGGACTTTGCACCCTCTTGCGAGTTGGCATTCCAGTCATTGAAGGAGGCTCGGGTACCCGCTCCAGTGCTGATGGCGCACATTCTTGACCAGGACTGTGTGTTACGAACTATTGCGCCACTGCACGGACTGGGAGCAGTACCGAGCCAGAAAGAGCCATATGGGCAGGAGCACCCTGTGGCCTGGTTGAGCAGTATACTGCTATTGTGGGAGGTGGGGTATGCCACAATTGGGACACCGTGGGTGGCACTAATTTGTAACCGCCCCCCCCCACCGTGGTGACTTACCACCTACCTGTTAGGTGGCTGCAACCTACCTTGGGGGAATTGGACAGACTTTTGTGGTGGAGCCTTGAACTTGGACTTCAGGTGGACTATTTGAACATTGTGCACCCACGAAGAGAGGCCCACTACACTATGGATGAACTGTCTAGGCCAGAGCATACACCCCCCAGGTAGCGTCCCCTTCACCCCAACGGACTGCGGGACCAGGACCCAAATCGTTGGGACATGGGTCCCTGGTTGACCCGCTTGAATGGGGGGGGGGGGAGTGTGGCCAGAGAGGCTCCAGCCACGCGGAAAATGGCCGCCACGGCACTGAAGGGGTTAACCCCTAGTGCCCGGCGCCATTATACAGGACAATGGGCGCTTGGCGCCATATTTAAAAATGTTGTGGGCGCTAGGCGCCATGTTTGCGGGAATGTATAAAATGTTTAAAATGCATGTATTTCAATATGTGCCGTGGTCCTGGACCTCTCCGGAGACCACGGCAGTGAGGGCAGCCCCCGGCGCGCTCAGCAGAGTGTGCGCGCCGGGGGAGAGGGCAGCCGCTGACCGCCGGAGTCCGGGAGCTCCGCTCCCGGTAGCGATCGGTACAGCCCCGGGCGCACTGGAGTGTGCGCGCCGGGGAGAAGGGAGAGCCGCCGCTGGGGGCCGGGAGCTCTGCTCCCGGCGCCTCAGCCCATCACGGGTGGCCAGCCGCGGCAGCCGGGACGGACATCCCGGGCTGCTGGCTGGCAAGGGGGGTGCGCCGCAGCCCGGCTCCCCGCCAGACGCTGCGGCGAGGGCACCTGAAATCAGCGCCGCATACAGGGGACCGGGCTAGCCGGCTCCCTGCGCGGCGAGGCCACCACAGGCGCCGCTCATGGGGGACCGGGCTAGCCGGCTCCCTAGCGGCGGGGGTGAGCAGGATGATGAGCGCTGGGGTCCGGGAGCTATGCTCCCGGCGCCTCAGCGCTGCAACAGAGCCAGAGTCACGGCGGCCAGGACAAGTGTCCCGGGCCGCCGGGCTTCGGTACAGGGGGGTGCGCCGCTGCGTGCGGCGAGGCCACAAAGTTAGTGCCACACTGGGGGGACAGGGAGAGCCAGCTCCCTGGACCCCAGTGGCAGGCAGGCAGGCTGTAGGGTGGGGGAAGCCAGCCCCATACCTCCAGCACTGAGAGAGCCCTAGCAGCCAGGCTGCAGGGCTATGGGAGCCAGCACTGGGCACAGGGTTTAACAAACCAGACATTGTGTAAAAAATGTATAACATGTACAGTGTGATCCAAATGTAATGTATTTAAAGGTAAATTGCACTTACTTGGTTGTGTGTCCCAGGAGGGGGGAATCCATGGCTGTGCAGCCTGATGGATTCTCCCAGACCTTTTCCCCAAAAACGGAATGCTTTCCCATCCAGCCTCACACTTCCAAGGGGCACAGGGAGAGAGAGAAGCAGCTCAGCTATGAAACAAGCTGAGTGGTTTCTTGGAGCTCCATGGAGATCACCCGTAGTGGCCAAGAAACCTGGACCGGGGAGCCAGGCTGCCCAGCTCTGGAGCCCAAATCCAGGCTGCAGGCAGTGAGCTGGGTCCCGGGCAGGTTTCTGGAAGTCAGATTTAGGAGGGAAAACTTCCCCCAGCCAGACTGCACGGCACCGGGGCGTATCCTGATCCTCCAAGATGGGAGAGTCAAAGGAGACCGACCACTCCCCACTGTCCATAGGGAACAATGTTAGATGTGCATGTGACCAAGGCATGCACAGCTCATCGGTAAACATTGATTGGTTGTGCACCACAGGGCGGGCTTACCCCCTGTGGTAAGGGGTCTTGGAGAGGGATAAAAGGAGGGCAGTTGGCCCATAGGATTGTGTATTATACCATCTTATTCTGCTGAAAACATCTGATTGTATGCTGTTACCCCTAGCAATAGGGAGGAGCCTTTTTAAAGGTTATTGAGCAAATAAACATCATTGCCTCAAGAGGACTGCTTCATCTTGTGACCAACAGGGTTAGGCCAAACCTAGCCCCGTCCTCCGGCTGTCCAGGGAAGCACCAAACGTCTCCAAGCTCCGCCTTCCGCCAGCTACCGGTAGAGGCCTAGCAAGTGGCTAGTGGGGATTCGTCAACACCACACAGGTGTGGTAAGGCAGTGCGTCGGCACATACAGAGCAGAACCGTGGTTCCAAACGCCACGACAGGTTAGGAGTTTGGTGGTGGCAGCGAGAACCCGGCCACAACGCAGTGGGTGGAGTCAGTAACAGGCGGTTACTGACAGGAAGCGGGAATCCCCTATGTGGTCAGGCCTCATGTGGCTTGACCTTCCATTCTGTGCGCAGCCAACGGGACGCGAAAGCGGCAAGTGCTTTCGTACGGTACCGTCCTATCAAACCCATATTATAGCAGCATTGTCCTATGTTATACCAGCAGTGACCCATATTATAGCAGCATTGTCCTATGTTATACCAGCAGTCACCCATATTATAGCAGCATTGTCCTATGTTATACCAGCAGTCACCCATATTATAGCAGCATTGTCCTCTGTTAATCCAGCAGTCACCCATATTATAGCAGCATTGTCCTCTGTTATACCAGCAGTCACCCATATTATAGCAGCATTGTCCTATGTTATACCAGCAGTCACCCATATTATAGCAGCATTGTCCTGTGTTATACCAACAGTCACCCATATTATAGCAGCATTGTCCTATGATATACCAGCAGTCACCCATATTATAGCAACATTGTCCTATGTTATACCAGCAGTCACCCATATTATAGCAACATTGTCCTATGTTATACCAGCAGTCACCCATATTATAGCAACATTGTCCTATGTTATACCAGCAGTCACCCATATTATAGCAGCATTGTTCTATGTTATACCAGCAGTCACCCATATTATTGCAGCATTGTCCTATGTTATACCAGCAGTCACCCATATTATAGCAGCATTATCCTATGTTATACCAGCAGTCACCCATATTATAGCAGCATTGTCCTCTGTTATACCAGCAGTCACCCATATTATAGCAGCATTGTCCTCTGTTATACCAGCAGTCACCCATATTATAGCAGCATTGTCCTATGATATACCAGCAGTCACCCATATTATAGCAGCATTGCTCTATGTTATACCAACAGTCACCCATATTATAGCAGCATTGTCCTCTGTTATACCAGCAGTCACCCATATTATAGCAGCATTGTCCTATGATATACCAGCAGTCACCCATATTATAGCAGCATTGCTCTATGTTATACCAGCAATCACCCATATTATAGCAGCATTGGCCCTCATTCCGAGTTGATCGCTCGCTAGCTGCTTTTATCAGCATTGCACACACTAGGCCGCCGCCCTCTGGGAGTGTATCTTAGCTTAGCAAAATAGCGAACGAAAGGTTAGCAGAACTGCTACTAAATATTTTCTTGCAGTTTCTGAGTAGCTCCAGACCTACTCCTAGATTGCGATCACCTCGGTCCGTTTAGTTCCTGGTTTGACGTCACAAACACGCCCTGCGTTCATCCAGCCACTCCCCCGTTTCTCAAGCCACTCCTGCGTTTTTGCCTGGAACGCCTGCGTATTTTAGCACACTCCCTGAAAACGGCTAGTTTCCGCCCAGAAACACCCACTTCCTGTCAATCACACTACAATCACTCGAGCGAGGAAAAAACGTTGCTCGAGCTTGAGTAAATCTACTAAGTTTTGTGTTAAATTACTAAGCGCATGCGCGCTGCGTACCATGCGCATGCGCTTTTTTGCCATTTTTTCTACTAATCGCTCCATAGCGAAAATCGGCAACGAGTGAACAACTCTGAATGACCACCATTGTCCTATGTTATAACAGCAGTCACCTATATTATAGCAGCATTGCCCATATTATAACAGCAGTGACCCATATTATAACAGGAGTAACCCATATTTTACCATTATTAGCAGAGCCGGCCCTAACCAATATGATGCCATAGGCAAGATTTTGGATGGTGCCCCCTAGCACCACCGCTGGTTCCGCCTCTGACATTGCACCTCTTTCCCAGCACCATCACCCCTCACCCATAGCAGTCCTTATTTTGGTGTTTGTAACCCCTATATTTTAAATAGGAACAGTTCGCACATTTGGCGCACAGCCCAAAAAGGGGTGTATTTTTGCTGGCAAGGGGCATGGCCACACAATAGTAACCCCAATTCCAATTACGCCACACAGTACTGCAACTTTATTCACATTTGCTCATGCAATAGTGTCCATAATTCATATTACATCCCACAGTAGTATCACTTTACCTTATAAACGTTACTCCTCACAGTAGAGCCCCTTGTTCACATTACATCACACCCTATTGCTCTTTATTCACATTAGATGACACAGTACTGCCCTTTCTATACGCAACGCCACATAGTAGAGCACCTTATACACATAATGGCACACATTAGTAATGCATTTATACACATAATTCCACACAGTAATGCCCCTTACACATATTAGACATATTATTAATGTCCTTATAAACATAATGCGCCTTACACATTATGACAACCTTTATTAATGCCTTTTGTGACAAGAACACTGGGATAGTGTTTGAGGGCAGGTATATTTGTCCCAGGTTCTTGTCTTACATGTTTTAGAAAATGTTAACTTCTAGGAAAAATGCTTTTTGTTTTGTCTGAACCTTTTCAGTTTGCTGTAAAAGCTGGGAAAAGGCTCTGAGAGAGAGATAAGGCGAGTTCTAGACATTGGGCCCAGTTCGGGTCTTTGGCCTCACAGAGGGCTAATCAGGGTTTCAGCTGTGTAAGAGTGATATAGTGCTTCTAACCTGATTAGTATGGGCAGACTGCCTGGGAAGGCTGCAGGATCTGTGTGTGAGAGACACGCTTTCTGATGCAAGTAAGCTATACAGTATGTACTGAAGAACTCTGTGTTTTGTTTAGTGACAGTTAGGAACATCTTATGTTTAGTTAGTGCCGGACAGGCAAGGTATTTTTATTTTGGGGTTTGTTTTATTTTCTGTTTCAATAAAACTGGCCGGGGTCGGTTGTACCAGAAACTGGACTTGTGTTGTTCCTCAGCTGCTGCGGGCTGCCATATTCCCCAGGAAAAGGCACCTTGCACCCCTACAGTGTTACAACTTGGTGGAGAATGCGAGCAGGCCGTTCTGCGCATAAGTGAAAGCAGCAGCTTTGTGAGGCCTGCAGAAAACGGTGGTTTATGCAGATACAGCCCAGTGTGAAGTTACTGAGACTCACCCCTGAGGGTTTGATATATGTCCTGGGTGAAAGCAGCTGCAAAGCCGCCTGAAAAATCTGTTGACATGGAGGATCTGCTTAAAGCCTTGCTGCAAGCTACAGCGGCTCAGCAGGAGGCCAACCGACAGCAGCAGGTGGCAATGGAGGAAAATTGGAGACTACAGCAGGTGGCAATGGAGGAAAATAAGAGACAACAGCAGGCAGTTGTTGATGAACTTTACAGGCAACAGCGTCAGGATAGAGAGGCCTTAACAGAAGTGGTGCAGAGACTTGCAGCTCGGGTTGGAGATGTGGCCGTCAGTGCTCCAACCAGCTCTAGTTCTATACGAGCCAGTCACTTCCTGCAGAAAATGACAGAGGCTGATCATGTGGAGGCCTATCTGACCACGTTTGAAAGGACTGCCGAGCGTGAGAACTGGCCGAAAGCACAGTGGGCCAGTCTGCTGGCACCTTTCCTGTCAGGTGAGCCCCAAAAAGCTTACTTTGATTTAAGCCCTGCTGAGGCTCGGGACTATGATAAACTAAAGACTGAGATCCTGACCCGCCTGGGAGTCACGCTGTCAGTACGAGCGCAACGGGTGCACCGTTGGCTGTACGCCATGGAGAAGCCTCCGCGCTCCCAGATGCACGACCTTATTCAGCTAACAAAAAAATGGCTGCAGCCAGAGACATTAACTGGTCCCCAGATGGTGGAAAGAGTCGTCATGGACCGCTACTTGAGATCTTTGCCCATGGTCCTGCGCAAGTGGGTGAGCCATGGAAACCCGGGTACTGCTGACCAGTTAGTGGACATGGTAGAGAGGTATTTGGCAGCAGAGGAACTACTGATGACCACCCAGCAACCCATAGGTCCTCGACAGCGCCCTTCAGTAAAGACTGGTAAGACTGTTCCGTGGGAAAACGTTGCTGGGCGGTTAAGAGAACGCAAGGCTGGAGAGACTGTAAACACTGGCCCTGGAAACAGGCCAATGGGGCTAGAACGGTCTATGCTGCCCAAATGGGTTGATAATCGTGTGGTTAAATGTTTTAGGTGTGGTATGCCAGGTCATGTTATTGCCAATTGCCCAGTCACGCAAGAACCCATGCAATGTGATGCTGCCTTTGAATGTCGCAGAATGTCTTTCTTTGCTAGGTTAGCTTGTACTGTGGTACCTTCACCTGAGCTGGAAAAACAAATGTGTGATGTGTTCTTAGAAGGTAACCGGGTAGAGGCCTTGCTAGATTCAGGAAGTTTAGTTACCCTCGTGAAAGCTGGGTTAGTGAACCCCTTAAAGGTCCAGCAAATACCTATTGGGGTAACTAGCATACATGGGGATACCCAACATTATGCCACTGCTGAGGTGAATATAGAAACTTGTTGTGGGTCAGCAATGGTTAAAGTGGGACTGGTCCCTACCTTGGTGCATGAGGCCATAATAGGGAGGGATTTTCCTCATTTTTGGAAACTGTGGGAATCACGGTTATCAACAGATGTGAGAAGTAAAAAGCCAGTTGATAATACCGGTGATTTTATGGATGTACGTGGGTCTTCGGAACTTTCTGGCCCTTTGCCTTTTGCTAGTTTGGCTGGGGAAGTGACAGATGGGGAGTCCAGTGAGGACCCTCTTGCCGGGAACAGAGACATAGTAGTTAGAACTGAAAGCGTGCCTGACCTGGAGGTAAAGAAGGATCTGTTTGCGTCTGAACAGTTAAAGGATCCTACTTTAATAAAGGCTAGAGAGAATGTTAAGATTGTTAATGGGGAACCTGTGGTACCAGGTGACAGGGTTACGTATCCCCACATGGCCATCTGTAATGAGCTCTTGTACCACATTGTCAAAAGGGGTGAGGATGTGGTGGAACAGCTGGTAGTTCCCCAGCCTTATCGGAGAACGGTACTAGATTTAGCTCATAGTCACGTTACCGCAGGACATTTAGGGGCAGAAAAAAACACTGAAAGAGTTTTACAAAGGTTCTTTTGGCCAGGGGTTTATAAAGAAGTGTCTGAATATTGTTCTTCCTGTCCTGAATGCCAGTATCATGCCCCTAGACCCCATTTCAGGAGCCCACTAGTTCCCATGCCTATTATAGAGGTCCCGTTTGACAGAATAGCCATGGATCTCGTGGGGCCCTTGTTAAAGTCTGCTCGGGGCCATCAGTATATCCTGGTAATTATGGACTATGCCACTCGATATCCTGAGGCTGTCCCTTTACGCACTATCACAACCAAGGCGATAGCTAGGGAGCTGGTGCAGGTATTTAGTAGAGTGGGAATACCAAAAGAAATTTTGACTGACCAAGGTACTCCATTTATGTCAAGGATCATGAAAGAATTGTGCAAGTTATTTAAGGTCACTCACCTCAGGACGTCCATCTACCATCCCCAAACTGACGGGTTGGTGGAAAGGTTTAATAAAACATTAAAAAGTATGTTAAAAAAGGTTGTTGAGAGAGATGGGAAAAACTGGGATTGTTTGTTGCCCTACTTGTTAATGGCCATCAGAGAAGTCCCTCAGTCCTCTACGGGGTTTTCTCCATTTGATTTGTTGTATGGTAGACACCCCAGAGGGCTGTTGGATATTGCCAAAGAGACATGGGAAGGACAGCCCACTCCTTATAGAAGCGTTATTGAGCATGTAACACAAATGCAGGATAGGATTGCAGCCGTGGTACCTGTTGTCAGAGAGCACATGGAACAGGCCCAAAGTGCTCAACAGAGGGTCTATAACCGGAGTGCCAAGATACGGGAATTTGCTCCTGGAGATAGAGTTCTTGTTTTGGTACCCACTGTGGAAAGCAAATTCCTAGCTAAATGGCAGGGTCCATTTGAGATTAGGGAACAAGTGAATGAGGTTAATTACAAAGTATACCAGCCGGGAAAGAGAAAACCCGAACAGATCTACCATGTTAACTTAATCAAACCCTGGAAAGATAGGTTGTCTCTGTCAGCGGAGCCTTGCCCTTCGGTGTCTTCACCCCGGTTGCTTCCCGCAGTGAAGGTGTCAGAGACATTATCAGCTGATCAGAACAATCAGGTTAAAGAATTTCTCATCCAAAATAGGGAGGTATTTTCAGAGCTGCCTGGCCGAACGACCATAATAAAACATGACATTGTCACAGAACCAGGGGTCAGGGTTCATTTAAAGCCATATAGGATTCCTGAAGCTCAGCGAGAAGCTATTTCTAAGGAAGTTAAAACCATGTTAGAACTTGGAGTCATAGAGGAGTCTAACAGTGAGTGGTCCAGTCCCATAGTGCTCATCCCGAAGCCCGACGGTAGCATACGCTTCTGTAATGACTTTCGTAAGTTAAATGAGGTGTCCAAGTTTGACGCATACCCCATGCCCCGTGTGGATGAGCTTGTAGAAAGGCTGGGAACAGCCAGGTTTCTCACCACATTGGACCTGACCAAAGGTTACTGGCAAATACCTTTATCTGATAGCGCCAAAGAAAAAACAGCCTTTTCGGTTCCGGAGGGGCTGTACCAGTATAAGATGTTACCCTTTGGGTTGCATGGGGCTCCAGCAACCTTTCAACGGGCGATGGATAAAATTTTGAGGCCCCATAGAAAATATGCAGCTGCCTATTTGGATGATGTGGTAATTCACAGTACAGACTGGGGGTCCCATTTGGTTAAAGTACAAGCAGTACTGGACTCAATCAGAGAGGCAGGGTTAACTGCTAACCCAAAGAAGTGCTGCCTCGCAATGGAGGAGGTCAAATACTTGGGCTTCACCATAGGCAGAGGTCTGATTAGGCCCCAATTGAATAAAGTTGATGCTATTCAAAACTGGCCTCGTCCAGTGAATAAAAAACAGGTAAGGGCTTTTTTGGGAATTACTGGGTACTATAGACGGTTTATTCCTAATTTTGCGACCACAGCGGTGCCGTTGTCAGACCTTACCAAAGGGAAGCAGTCAAATGTGGTGAAATGGAACCCTGATGCAGAAAAGGCGTTCCAAGCATTAAAAGTGGCTTTGTGTTCACAACCGGTGTTGATAACACCAGATTTTTCAAAAGAATTTGTGGTACAGACAGATGCCTCAGAGGTAGGGATAGGTGCTGTGCTGTCCCAAACCAGAGATGGGGACGAACACCCTATCATTTATTTGAGTAGGAAACTCAATGAGCATGAAAAAAGGTATGCCATTGTGGAAAAGGAGGCTTTGGCCATTAAGTGGGCACTAGATACCTTGAGATATTACCTCTTGGGTAGACAATTCAGACTAGTGACAGACCATGCCCCTTTAAAATGGATGTATGTAAATAGAGGCAAGAATGCTCGTGTAACTAGATGGTTTCTAGCGTTGCAGGACTTTAAGTTTACTGTCGAACATAGACCGGGAACACAATTGGCCAACGCAGATGCATTGTCTCGCATCTTCTGTTTGGGGGCTACAAGTGTTCCGGCCCCTAGGTCGAAACAGGGGAGGGGGATATGTGACAAGAACACTGGGATAGTGTTTGAGGGCAGGTATATTTGTCCCAGGTTCTTGTCTTACATGTTTTAGAAAATGTTAACTTCTAGGAAAAATGCTTTTTGTTTTGTCTGAACCTTTTCAGTTTGCTGTAAAAGCTGGGAAAAGGCTCTGAGAGAGAGATAAGGCGAGTTCTAGACATTGGGCCCAGTTCGGGTCTTTGGCCTCACAGAGGGCTAATCAGGGTTTCAGCTGTGTAAGAGTGATATAGTGCTTCTAACCTGATTAGTATGGGCAGACTGCCTGGGAAGGCTGCAGGATCTGTGTGTGAGAGACACGCTTTCTGATGCAAGTAAGCTATACAGTATGTACTGAAGAACTCTGTGTTTTGTTTAGTGACAGTTAGGAACATCTTATGTTTAGTTAGTGCCGGACAGGCAAGGTATTTTTATTTTGGGGTTTGTTTTATTTTCTGTTTCAATAAAACTGGCCGGGGTCGGTTGTACCAGAAACTGGACTTGTGTTGTTCCTCAGCTGCTGCGGGCTGCCATATTCCCCAGGAAAAGGCACCTTGCACCCCTACAGTGTTACACTTTTTACACATAATGTCCCTTACACATATGCCGCACATTATTAATGCCCTTATACACATAATGACACACATAGTGCCTCCTACACATTTGCTGCACATTATTAGTGCCCCTATACACATAATGACACACATACTGTAGTACCCTGTTACACATATGCCGCACATTTTTTTTTTTTTTTTCAAATTGTTTTTATTATAATCTCATACCATACAGAGTAGATATATAGCATTTCGAGACATCGAATGGAATATATAGTTGGCATTGTACAACATAATATGCGCTATATATAAGCCTCTAGACAAAAGACAGGAAGTTACAGATTATTCAGTCTCATATAAAACCTGGTAGAGATCCAAACCTATTTTCAAACTTTTCTCTACATAAAACCTTCGTACCCTTCCAAGAAAGGTAACTTATGTATAACTAAGGATATCAGGGAATTGAGAACGTGCTTTAGTTCTCCAAGTGTCGCAGACTATAGATGAAAAGAGGTGGTTTAAACATCGGTTCTCCGCCAGTATGGACAGAGTATTTCGAATTCCCTAAACATATACATAATATCTAGAACATAAGAAAATAAACTAACATGTAATGCCTACTATGGGACACGGGCCGTTGATCCATCCACAGAGCAATCTTCCCATATCGAGGGTCCATATTTCTAGTCAACCCGGTAGACTATTGAAAATAGAACGGAGCGGAGGAGGGGTCCGGAAAAAGGAGAGGAGAGAGGGCAAATCAGATGTTCAAGGGGTTAGGTTGGGCTAATGTGTGGAGGAGGTACCATGAGGTAGATTGAAAGCATTTATCAATGGCTTGTTTAGTGTGTAGGGGGAGTGTCAAAATGTATGTGTCCCAGCATTGGAACAGGGCAGGGGTGAGCCTCTCCTTATGGATAGAGGCCTCCAGCCAGTCCATGGTGAATAGAAAAAATAATCTAGAGGTCACCATCGAAAGATTAGGAGGTATGTTGTGGATCCATTGTTGTAGGATTGCCTTCCTGCCAGCCGCAGACAATATCATAAGTAGTTTTTTGTTAGACCTGGGGATGTCTGGCTGGTCGGTCAAACATCCAAACAATGCCCAAGAAACAGTGCAACTAAAGGATATGCCTAAGGAGGTGGTTCCATAATGATGTACCTCATGCCAAAACCGTGACACCAGAGCACAGTCCCAGAAACAATGGAAGAGGTCGGCCCCCTCCATTGAGCATTTAGTGCATTTGCTGTCTTCTGAGATGCCCATCAAATATCGGCGTTTAGGTGAGATGTATGCCCTATGGAGCATTTTATAGGCCATCTCTTGATAGGAGCTTGCAGGGATAAGTTTTAGGGTGAGTTGAAAGTGATTTAGGAGGGATTCAGGGGTTACCGTTGAAATGTGGGAGGACCATTGGGACAGCTCTGGAAGGTCCGTGTCAGGGATGAGTTCATGACGAATACGAGTATAAATGGTTGATATAGAGTAGCATGTTGATTGGAGTAATGTATCTAGAGAGTTAAGAAAATCATTCCCTGTCAATCTCGAGAGTACATTTTTAAGATAATGTATTGCCTGGAAGTAGGCAAACTCGTTGTGAGGGGGCAGGCCATATTTTTCTTGTGCCTCCGCGAAAGACAGCGGGACACGGGAGGGATTAAGCAAGTTGCGTAGGTTGCGGATACCAAGAGAGTGCCAGGCAATGAAGGGTTGTAGAGCCTCTCCTTCCTGAAACTCCAGGTTGCCTATAAGGGGCATCGAGAGTGAGCACAAGTGCTGAAGTTTGAGAGATTTCCTCGCCATTTGCCACGCCTGTATTATGGGGAGTAGTAATGAATTAGTGGTGATATGTAGCGCCAACTTGGAGAGTTTGGCATGAAGAAGATAACTAAGGGATAAGGGGGCGCAGAGTTGAGAGTCTAGGTTGGAGTCCGTGTAGTAATTATTGTCTCCAAGCCAGTCCATAGCAATGCGGAGGAGGCACGCAAGATTGTATTGTTTAACATCAGGTAGGTTGATTCCTCCCCTATATACCGTCTGGGACAATTTTTTCATGCTAATCCTTGGACGTTTGCCAGCCCAGATGTATCTGGAGATGGAGGTATTCAGAGAAGATATATCCGACTTGGATAATAGAAGGGGGCTCATCTGTAGGACATAGAGGAGTTTTGGGAAGCTGGCCATCTTAAATAGGTTACATCTCCCTAGCATGTTAAGGGGGAGGGATTGCCAGAGACCAAGTTCGGTTCTAATCTTATGGAGGACCGGGGTGATATTAAGCCTATACAGGTGGCAGGGGTGGGTAGGGAGTGCAACGCCTAGATAGGTAATATGTGTATTCGCCCATTTAAAGGGAAAAGTGGTCCCCCAACCCAATCTCGCCTGTCCGTATATGGCTAGTGCCTCCGACTTATTGTAATTAATGGAAAACCCTGCAAAAGAGGAGAAACGGTCAATCACAGCAATCAGCTGTGGGATCGTACGGTGAGGGTCTGACATAAAAAGGAGGAGGTCATCTGCGAATGCCACCACCCGTAATTCCTGTGTACCCACCTCGATGCCCCCATAGTTTGGGTGTAGCAGAATGTGGCGTATAAGAGGTTCTAATGCCAGATCAAAAAGGAGGGGGGATAAGGGGCATCCTTGTCTAGTGCCTCTTTCCAACGTGAAGGGTGGAGATGCCACATTGTTGACTAAGACCTGTGCCACTGGGTTATTGTACAAGGTCTGTACTAAGTTGCAAAACGCTGTGCCGAATCCCTGGTGGGCAAGTACTCGGGATAGGTGAGGCCAGGCAATTTTATCAAACGCCTTCTCTGCGTCCAAATTCACAATGATGTTGTTTTTGGCCTGATTGAAGCGGGTATGAGAAATCGCAGTCAGGGCCGCCCGCACTCCTCGTGTGGATTGTCTACCCTTGACAAACCCCATCTGCGCGGGTGAGATAAGGCGGGGTAGGTAGGCTTGCAACCTATTAGCTATGATTTTGGTCAGTATTTTAAAGTCTTGATTGAGGAGTGAAATGGGACGGTATGACCCTACTTGGGCAGGGTCTTTGCCCGGTTTTGCGAGTACTATAAGCTTAGCTTCGTTAAAACGAAGGGGAGTCTCTCCTGTTGTTAGGATGTGGTTATATAATCGTGTTAGTGTAGGGAGTATATCGGCATCTAGCATCTTATAAAATTCGGCACTGAAGCCGTCAGGGCCAGGGCTCTTTCCATTGGGTAAGGACTTAATGGTGGCCCGTACCTCGTCATCGGTTATGGGAGCATCCAGTGAGTCCCTTTCTTCCACTTCTAGCCTTGGTAACTGCGCCTCCGCCAGGAATAACTGACCATCAGTTGCGTTATCCGTGTCGGCAGTATATAAGGATTTATAGAACCTCATAAAGGCCGAGCAAATGTCAGTGGGATCAGAAAGAACACCTCCAGAGCTGTGCAATGAGTTAACCCATGTTTTGTTTCGGGGCCCCCTAACCAAGTTGGCCAATAGTCTGCCAGACTTGTTTCCCCACCTATGGAATCTGTTTCTGCCGTAATCATAGCTGATCTGGGCCTGTTCGGTGAGAAAGGTATCATAGATTTGTTTTGCCATGAGGTACGTTTCTCTATGAGTAGGATCGTCGCATTGTTTGTAAGTGCGATATGCGAGTGTGAGAGCTGCGCTAAGTTCCTGCAATTTGGTGTTGAATTTCCTACGCTTAGAATTAACATAGGAAATAATATGGCCTCGAAGGACTGCCTTAGAGGCCCCCCAAAAGAGTGGAGTGTTAGATACTTGATCTAAGTTGTCAGTAGTATAATTATGCCAGGAATGTTTGAGATGTAATAAGAAATCCTCTGAGTGTATGAGATATGCTGGGAATCTCCAACATTTAGAAATGTTCTGGGGTAGGGATAAATGTAGGGACAGGGTGATGGGGGCGTGGTCTGAAATAATGATGTCCTTGATTGAGGTGTGGGTGACTTTAAAGAAAAGGTGTTTAGACAAAAATAAATAGTCAATGCGAGAGTGGGTGAAGTGCGGGTGTGAATAGAAAGAATAATCCCGTTGGAGGGGATGGTGTGTACGCCAAGGGTCTAGTAAGGTAAGTTGAGAGCAAAGAGAGGAAAGCAGAGTAGAGGAGGATCCGGGTTTTTTGGTACTCACCCCCGATCTATCCATGGATGGATCA
This sequence comes from Pseudophryne corroboree, assembly GCF_028390025.1. Classification (NCBI taxonomy): domain Eukaryota; kingdom Metazoa; phylum Chordata; class Amphibia; order Anura; family Myobatrachidae; genus Pseudophryne; species Pseudophryne corroboree. The sequence continues at coordinate 818,248,468 of NC_086448.1, read as the reverse complement.
ACGACCGTATTGAAATCTCCCCCTAGGATTAAGTTTTTGCCGCCCCAGGACAGAACTCTTTGAAGGATATCTGCAAAGAAGAGATTGTTAGATCCGGTGGGTGCATATAAATTCAAAAAAGTATATATCACACTGTCAATGGAGACATCTAGGAGAATAAATCTGCCCTCTGGGTCAATATATTTTTTAAGGATGGAGAATTGGAGATTTCTATGAAAGAGGATGGCCACCCCTCTGGTTTTATTGGTGTAAGGAGCAGATATACATTCCCCAATCCAAGGGGCTTTTAGTGACACAGGGGAATCATGCACCCAGTGTGTTTCTTGTAGGAACACGACTTGGGGGGATAAGCGAGAAAGGTGGGCAGTCACCTTCTTGCGTTTAATGGGGCTGTTGAGGCCCTCCACATTCCAAGAAATTATATTAAAATCTAAAAGTGGGGTTGTCACCGGAGTTGAGGTCTGAGTGGTAGCATGGGTAGCTATGCTATCCTACCCCCGTAGATGGAAAGCAGAATATCAAAATCGTATAGGTGAAATGGTGCCCCCCCCCCCGTCCCAATGAGCAAGGAGGGGCCAACCTATGGAGGATCGAGACACATTATCCCAGCAGGCAGAACGAGCAAACAAACAAACAGACAAAGACATTAAACTAACAAATATGAAACAATGGGAGGTGGAGCCTCCGGCATGCGCAAATAGCATGCCTATATCATATCCCGAACACTGTGTGACCTGTTAATCAAGACAAGCATAAAGATATGCAAACGTTAAGTAATGGTGGACAGTCAAGTGTCAGGGTGTGCAAAATGGGCCTTTGCCGCCATCGGATCATCAAAAAAGCATGGTTTCCCATTGACAAAGACCCGAAGACGGGCAGGGTATAATAGTGAGAACTTGACGTTGTCTTCAAACAATCGCTTGCATATCGGAGCAAACTCTCTGCGCTTGTTGGCGACATGGGTGGAGAAGTCCTGGAAGATAAGCAGCCTTTCACCCTTATAGAGGAGACTCTCTGACTTGCGGTAATGGTCTAAGAGCTTGGCTTTATCCGCGTAGTTTAGAATCCGTAGGATAACAGGTCTAGGGCGTCCGGCTGAGTCTCTGCGTTCAGGGCCGATCCTATGTGCCCTTTCAATGGCTAACGAAGAGCCCTGAAGATCCATACCTAATTTGTCAGGTAGCCAGTTGGCTAAAAGGTCCAGCAGTGCATGGCCCCTTATCGACTCAGGTATGCCCACCACCCTCAGGTTATTCCGACGGCTCCGATTCTCCAAGTCATCTAGTTTATCAGTGAGTCCTTTAATTTCTGTGGTCTGGGACTGTATGGTAGATTGTGCGGCTTGTAGGTCGTCCTCCAATGTTGAGACCCTCTGTTCAACTTCATCTAGACGACCACTGTGTTGAGTTAGCTGGGCTAAGGTGGAGTCAATGGCTTCCTTGATGCCCGCCAGTTTTTCGTCTAGGAGAGGTCCGAGAACCGCAGCAATATCAGTGGGTTTCATCTTAGGCTGTTTAGTAGTCGTAGTATTAGTACGTTTTCTTTGGGAACGGGAACGGGTGGTGGAGCAATCGGAGTCAGAAGAATTTCTGCGGGATGTGTCCTCGCGTGTGCCTGAGATAAGACTAGTTGAGGACATTGGAGTGGACACCAGGAACTTTTCCATATGAGGTCGTCAGAGATAGATATGTAAAGTAGAAATAAAGTAGGGCGCAGAGAGTGATTCGATGGGGGTCACATCAGCGTGGGAGAGGTCTTGGAAAGTTACATTGCTATGAAGATAGCCGACATGTCAGGTCGTTACGGGACAAATTCACAAGAAGTAACGTGTTAGCGGTGTCACCATGTGACACTCCGAAATGTCACAGCCGCGTGATGTATACGTCGAAAGGTTTGAGGTGACGTGGTGAGAGCTAGACATCCACTTCAGTGGGCCCACAACTGCAGGACACAGCAGATTACGACAGGGTTGTTGAGGTATCACATCGGGTATTTCAAGATGATATATAGTGATGATTCCTCTCCGGTTGTCAGATAGGAGACCTGTGGACAGGTAGAATTATAGGAATAAATGTGGAGCAGCTGCAAATCCAGAAGCCACCACCAGAGGGAGCTCCTGTTACAGCCTATCTCCAGCTATGCAGCAGGATGGGTGCCATGCCAAACTCAAGATGGCCGCCGCCAGTCGATGAGACCAGGTCCCTCCAGAGCTCTCCTGGCCGTTATCTCCCGTCAGCGGAGTGGGGGAGCTGTGAAACGAGGGTAAGTGAGTCGGGGGGCGAATTTCAGGCACCTGTAGAGGCCGGGGATCGGCGAGGCAGTGCAAAAGATGAGATCTTAGGCGGCGCCAACCACAAGATGGCCGCCGCCCGCCCGTTCTGTGTGTCCCGGCCACTGTCTCCCACAGGCTGCCCGGTCTCCGGTTCTCAGTGGGGCTTTAGGGGCTTGCTGGGCAGGGTATCCGACCCCCAGAGAGCTGATTAGGTGGGGGGGAAAGTCCGTACAGCCGCCGCTCCGGGCCCGGTGGCTCCCCGTCCTCACCCGAAAATTGAGGCCCCGGCTTCAGGGACAGAGGTAGGCCGCAATCTGCAGGGGGCAGCGCAGGGCCCCCCCGATTCCGCAGCCTCGACCTCTGAATGCAGGGTGATCCAGCAGGGCTTAGGGGTCTGTGCAGGTGGATAGCAGCCCTCAAATCTGGGCCAGGGGGTCTTTTTTTAAAAGGTTGCTGGCTGGAGCTCTGCAAGACCCTGGCCTCCCTTGATGCCAGCTAGGCCACGCCCATGCCGCACATTTTTAATGCCCTTATACACATAATGACACACATAGTGCCCCTTACAAATATGTTGCACATTATTAATGCATTTTTACATGACACACATAATGCTCCTTACACATATTCCGAACACTACTGCACAACCAACCCACTCACATGCACACAGCACTCACACTGCCACTAACACTGTGACCTCTGCCTCTGCTTGGATACAGATGTGTCCTCATAAATCTTGCCTCAATGCTAACGTCGGGCACCTTTTTTATGAAAATGCATCTTATTTGCATTGCTATGTGGCTAGGATGCACAAGCACCTTCTGCTGATTAAAATTATATGCACCATACCTATATACTGTGTAAGACTGTGGCTGTATCAGCATATGAAATGCTACACACAGAATATAGGCATGCCGCATATCATTTTAATCAGCAGAAGCTGCTGATGCCCCTAGGCATATCAAATGCCCTAGGCAATTGCCTAGTTTGCCTATGCCTATGGCCGGCTCTGATTATTACCCATACAGTGCCTTTCTAAAGTATTCCCCCCCCCCCCCCTTTGCATTTTTCATGTTTTGTTGCTTCACAACCTGGAATTAAAATGGATCATTTGAAGGTTTGCATTATTTCATTCACAGAACATGGCTACAACTTTGAAGATTTTTTTTTTTATTGTGAAGCAAACAAAAAATAAGACAAAATAACAGAAAACTTCAGCGTGCATAACTATTCACCCCCCTAAAGTCAGTACTTTGTAGAGCCACCTTTTTGCGGTAATTACAGCTGCAAGTCACTTTGGATAAGTCTCTATGAGCTTGCCACATCTTGCCACTGGGATTTTTGCCCATTCCTCAAGGCAAAACTGCTCCAGCTCCTTCATGTTGAGTGGTTTCTCCTTGTGAACAGAAATCTTCACGTCTGACCACAGATTCTCAATTCAATTGAGATCTGGGCTTTGACTAGGCCATTCCAACACATTTAAATGTTTCCCCTTAAACCACTCAAGTGTTGCTTTAGCAGTATGCTTCGGGTCATTGTCCTGCTGGAAGGTGAACCTCCGTCCCAGTCTCAAATCACAGGCAGACTGAAACAGGTTTTGCTCAAGAATATCCCTGTATTTAGCACCATCCATCTTTCCCTCAACTCGAAACAGTTTAGCAGTCCCTGCTGCTGAAAAACATCCCCACAGCATGATGCTGCAACTACCATGTTTCACTGTGGGGATGGTGTTCTTGGGGTGATGGGATGTGTTGGGTTTGCATCAGACATAGCGTTTTCCTTGGTGGCCGAAAAGTTCAATGTTAGTCTCATCTGACCAGAGCACCTTCCTCCATAGATTTGGGGAGTCGACCTCAAGCCTTTTGGCAAACTCAAAACGTTCCTTCTTATTTTTAACACTAAGTAATGGCTTTTTTCTGGCCATTCTTCCATAAAGCCCAGGTCTATGGAGTGTATGGCTTATTGTGGTCACATGCGCAGATACACCAGTCTCTGCTGTGGAACTCTGCAGCTCCTTCAGGGTTACCTTTGGTCTCTGTGCTGCCTCTCTGATTAATGCCCTCTTTGCCCGGTCTGTGAGTTTTGGCGGCCAGCCCTCTGTTGGCAGGTTTGTTGTGGTACCATGTTCTTTCCATTTGAAGATGATAGCTTTGATGGTGCTCCGGGGGAGCATTAAAGATTTGGATATTTTTTTATATCCCAACCCTGACTTGTACGTCTCAACAACTTTGCCCTTGACTTGTTTGGAGAGCTCCATGGTCTTCACGGTGTGATGCCTCTTGCTTAGTGGTGTTGCAGCCTCTGGGGCCTTTCAGAAAAGGTGTGTTTATACTGAGAGATCATGTGACACTTAGACTGCACACAGGTGGACTTCATTTCACTAATTATGTGACTTCTGAAGGTAATTGGTTGCACCAGAGCTTTTGAGGGACTTCATAGCCAAGGGGGTGAATACATATGCACATGCCAATTTTCAATTTTTCATTTATAAACATTCTTTTTTATATAGATGTTTCTCATTTTCCTCACCAACTTTGACTATTTTGTGCAGATCCATCACATAAAATTCAGATTAAGAAAAATAAAAAAAATTACAGGTTGTAATGTAACAAAATAGGTGAAAAGCCGAGGGAGGGGGGGAATACTTTAGCAAGGCACTGTATTATAGCTGGCTTCACCCACATAATAGCAGCAGTGTTCCATATTATAACAGCATTCACCCTTGTTATGTCATTATTATCCATATTATAGCAGCAGTCACCCTTGTTATTATTATTATTATTATCCTTTATTTATACGGCACCACAAGGGTTCCGCAGCGCCCAACTACAGAGTACATAAACAAATAATCAAACTGGAAAACAGCAACTTACAGTTGATGACAGTATAGGACAAGTACAGGGTAAATGAACATAGTTACATCAGCAGATGACACTGGAATAAGTATCAGGTGGCAGAAGACTGCTGGATTTGGTGCAGTTGAAGATTATTAAAGTAAGAAAGGATAAGCACATGAGAGAAGAGGGCCCTGCTCGTGAGAGCTCACATTCTAAAGGGGAGGGGTGGACAGACAGGGGTAACACAGATGGGGTACATAGAGAGCATGAAACAGAGGGTTAGGGTGAGATTTGGCTGGGTTTGGTGAAGAAGTGGGTCTTGAGAGCCCGTTTGAAGTTTTGTAGAGAGGTGGAGAGTCTGAGGAGGAGAGGTAGGGAATTCCAGAGAAGTGGTGCAGCACGTGAAAAATCTTGGAGGTAGGAGTGGGAGGAAGTAATCCGTAGGCAGGAGAGTCAGCGTGCATTAGCAGAGCGAAGAGGACGGGTGGGAGTGTAAAGGGAGATAAGGTCAGAGATGTAGATGGGAGAGGAGTGGGTGAAGGCTTTGTAAGCGAGTGTGAGAAGCTTGAAATGGATTCTGAAAGGGAAGGGGATCCAGTGAAGGTCTAGTAAGAGAGGAGAGGTGGACGTAGTGCGTTTGGTGAGGAAGATGAGCTGGGCAGCAGCATTGAGGATAGATTGGAGTGGAGAGAGGTATTTGTCAGGAATGCCAGTCAGGAGCAGATTACAGTAGTCCAGTCTGGAGATGACCAGTGAGTGGATAAGAGTCTTAGTAGCATCCTGGGTCAGTAAGGGTCTGATCCTGGAAATATTTTTAGATGAAAACGGCAGTTTTGTGAGAGGTGCTGAATGTGTGGTTTGAAGGAGAGGGAGAAGTCAAGGATTACTCCAAGACAGCGCACTTAAGGGCTAGAGGAGATAGTAGTGCCATCAATAGATAATGAGATTGTAGGAGGTGAGGTTATGCGGGAGGGAGGGAAGATGATCAGCTCGGTCTTAGACATGTTAAGTTTAAGAAAGCGCTGGGACATCCAGGAAGAGATAGCAGAGAGACAGTTGGAGATACGAGTGAGGAGAGCAGGGGAGAGGTCTGGAGAGGAAAGATAGATTTGGGTGTCATCAGCATAGAGATGATATTGGAAACCAAAAGAACTAATGAGCTTACCTAGTGAGGACGTATAGAGAGAGAAGAGAAAAGGACCAAGGACAGAACCTTGGGGTACCCCTACAGTTAGTGGAAGTGAGGGGGAGGTGGAGTCATGAGAGGAGACAGAGAATGAACGGTCAGAAAGGTAGGAGGACAGCCAAGAGAGGGCAGTGTCATGCAGACCAATGGAGTGAAGGATTTGCAGTAGGAGAGGATGGTCCACAGTGTCAAAAGCAGCAGAGAGATCAAGTAGAATAAGTAGAGAGTAGTGTCCCTTAGATTTAGTAGCATGGAGGTCATTGCATACTTTTGTAAGGGCAGTTTCAGTGGAGTGGAGAGGACGGAAGCCAGACTGGAATGGGTCAAGCAGTGAGTGTGAGGAAAGAAAGGAAGTAAGGCGGTTATAGACAATATGCTCAAGGAGTTTGGAGGCAAAAGGGAGGAGAGAGATGGGTTGGTAGTTGGAGAGAGTGTTTGGATCAAGGGTAGGTTTTTTAAGAATAGGAGAGATGAGTGCATGCTTGAAGGCAGAGGGGACAGTGCCTGATGAGAGGGAGAGATTGAGAAGGTGGGAAAGATGGGAACAAGCAGAAGGAGAGAGGTAGCGGAGGAGGCGGGAGGGGATAGGGTCAAGTGGGGAGGTGGTGAGGGGACAGGAATGAATGAGGGCCATGACTTCCTCTCCAGATGCATGGGAGAAAGATGTCAGAGTTGGTGGGAGGGATGGGAGAAAGCTGGTTACTGATGGTCTGGTGTGATGTGATGTCCTTACGTATGGAGTCAATTTTGGATGTGAAGTAAGTGGCAAAGTCAAGAGCAGAGAGTGAGGAAGGGAGACGAGGTGGAGGTGGGCAGAGGAGTGAATTGAGAGTGGCAAAGAGGCGCCGGGGGTTGGAAGACTGGGAGGAGATGAGGTTCTTGAAGTATGACTGTTTAGCAAGAGAAAGGGCAGCACTGAAGGATGAGAGCATAAGTTTGAAATGGAGGAAGTCTGCCTAAGAGTGTGATTTCCTCCAGTGTCGCTCAGCAGTACGTGAGCATTTTTGCAGATATCTGGTGCATTTGGTGTGCCAGGGTTGAGGTGTTAATTTGTGAGGGTGAAAAGTGGTTGGCTATGGCATTATTATCCATATTATAACAGCAGTCACCCTTGTTATAGCATTATTATCCATATTATAACAGCAATCACCCTTGTTATGGCATTATTACCATATTATAGCAGCAGTCACCCTTGTTATGGCATTATTATCTATATTATAACAGCAGTCACCCTTGTTATGGCATTATTATCCATATTATAGCAGCAGTCACCCATGTTATGGCATTATTATCCATATTATAACAGCAGTCACCCTTGTTATGGCATTATTATCCATATTATAGCAGCAGTCACCCTTGTTATGGCATTATTATCCATATTATAACAGCAGTCACCCATGTTATGGCATTATTATCCATATTATAGCAGCAGTCACCCATGTTATGGCATTATTATCCATATTATAGCAGCAGTCACCCATGTTATGGCATTATTATCCATATTATAGCAGCAGTCACCCATGTTATAGCATTATTATCCATATTATAGCAGCAGTCACCCTTGTTATGGCATTATTATCCATATTATAACAGCAGTTACCCATGTTATGGCATTATTATCCATATTATAGCAGCAGTCACCCTTGTTATAGCATTATTATCCATATTATAGCAGCAGTCACCCATGTTATGGCATTATTATCTATATTATAGCAGCAGTCACCCTTGTTATGGCATTATTATCCATATTATAACAGCAGTCACCCATGTTATGGCATTATTATCTATATTATAGCAGCAGTCACTCTTGTTATGGCATTATTATCCATATTATAGCAGCAGTCACCCATGTTATAGCATTATTATCCATATAATAGCAGCAGTCACCCTTGTTATAGCATTATTATCCATATAATAGCAGCAGTCACCCATGTTATAGCATTATTATCCATATTATAACAGCAGTCACCCTTGTTATGGCATTATTATCTATATTATAGGAGCAGTCACCCTTGTTATGGCATTATTATCCATATTATAACAGCAATCACTCATGTTATGGCATTATTATCCATATTATAACAGCAGTCACCCATGTTATAGCATTATTATCCATATTATAACAGCAATCACTCTTGTTATGGCATTATTATCCATATTATAACAGCAGTCACCCATGTTATGGCATTATTATCCATATTATAGCAGCAGTCACCCATGTTATGGCATTATTATCCATATTATAGCAGCAGTCACCCTTGTTATGGCATTATTATCCATATTATAGCAGCAGTCACCCTTGTTATGGCATTATTATCCATATTATAGGAGCAGTCACCCTTGTTATGGCATTATTATCCATATTATAACAGCAATCACTCATGTTATGGCATTATTATCCATATTATAGCAGCAGTCACCCTTGTTATAGCATTATTATCCATATTATAGCAGCAGTCACCCATGTTATGGCATTATTATCCATATTATAGCAGCAGTCACCCATGTTATGGCATTATTATCCATATTTTAGCAGCAGTCACCCTTGTTATGGAATTATTATCCATATTATAACAGCAGTCACCCATGTTATGGTATTATTATCCATATTATAGCAGCAGTCACCCTTGTTATGGAATTATTATCCATATTATAGCAGCAGTCACCCTTGTTATGGCATTATTATCCATATTATAACAGCAGTCACCCTTGTTATGGCATTATTATCCATATTATAGCAGCAGTCACTCATGTTATGGCATTATTATCCATATTATAGCAGCAGTCACCCATGTTATGGCATTATTATCCATATTATAGCAGCAGTCACCCTTGTTATGGCATTATTATCTATATTATAGCAGCAGTCACCCTTGTTATAGCATTATTATCCATATTATAGCAGCAGTCACCCATGTTATGGCATTATTATCCATATTATAGCAGCAGTCACCCTTGTTATGGCATTATTATCCATATTATAACAGCAATCACCCTTGTTATGGCATTATTATACATATTATAACAGCAGTAACCCATGTTATGGCATTATTATCCATATTATAGGAGCAGTCACCCTTGTTATGGAATTATTATCCATATTATAACAGCAGTCACCCTTGTTATGGCATTATTATCCATATTATAACAGCAGTCACCCTTGTTATGGCATTATTATCCATATTATAGCAGCAGTCACCCATGTTATGGCATTATTATCCATATTATAGCAGCAGTCACCCTTGTTATGGCATTATTATCCATATTATAGCAGCAGTCACCCATGTTATAGCATTATTATCCATATTATAACAGCAGTCACCCATGTTATGGCATTATTATCTATATTATAACAGCAGTCACCCATGTTATAGCACTAGTATCCATATTATAGCAGCAGTCACCCTTGTTATGGCATTATTATCCATATTATAGCAGCAGTCACCCATGTTATGGCATTATTATCTATATTATAACAGCAGTCACCCATGTTATAGCACTAGTATCCATATTATAACAGCAGTCACCCTTGTTATGGCATTATTATCCATATTATAACAGCAGTCACCCTTGTTATGGCATTATTATCCATATTATAACAGCAGTCACCCTTGTTATGGCATTATTATCGATATTATAACAGCAGTCACCCATGTTATAGCATTATTATCCATATTATAACAGCAGTCACCCATGTTATAGCATTATTATCCATATTATAGCAGCAGTCACCCATGTTATAGCATTATTATCCATATTATAACAGCAGTCACCCTTGTTATGGCATTATTATCCATATTATAACAGCAGTCACCCTTGTTATGGCATTAAAATCCATATTATAACAGCAGTCACCCATGTTATAGCATTATTATCCATATTATAACAGCAGTCACCCATGTTATAGCATTATTATCCATATTATAGCAGCAGTCACCCATGTTATAGCATTATTATCCATATTATAACAGCAGTCACCCTTGTTATGGCATTATTATCCATATTATAACAGCAGTCACCCATGTTATGGCATTATTATCCATATTATAACAGCAGTCACCCTTGTTATGGCATTATTATCCATATTATAACAGCAATCACTCATGTTATGGCATTATTATCCATATTATAACAGCAATCACTCATGTTATGGCATTATTATCCATATTATAACAGCAGTCACCCATGTTATAGCATTAGTATCCATATTATAACAGCAGTCACCCTTGTTATGGCATTATTATCCATATTATAACAGCAGTCACCCATGTTATGGCATTATTATCTATATTATAACAGCAGTCACCCTTGTTATGGCATTATTATCTATATTATAACAGCAGTCACCCATGTTATGGCATTAGTATCCATATTATAACAGCAGTCACCCATGTTATGGCATTATTATCTATATTATAACAGCAGTCACCCTTGTTATGGCATTATTATCCATATTATAACAGCAGTCACCCATGTTATAGCATTAGTATCCATATTATAACAGCAGTCACCCTTGTTATGGCATTATTATCCATATTATAACAGCAGTCACCCATGTTATGGCATTAGTATCCATATTATAACAGCAGTCACCCTTGTTATGGCATTATTATCCATATTATAACAGCAGTCACCCATGTTATGGCATTATTATCTATATTATAACAGCAGTCACTCATGTTATGGCATTATTATCCATATTATAGCAGCAGTCACCCTTGTTATAGCATTATTATCCATATTATAGCAGCAGTCACCCATGTTATGGCATTATTATCCATATTATAACAGCAGTCACCCATGTTATGGCATTATTATCCATATTATAGCAGCAGTCACCCATGTTATAGCATTAGTATCCATATTATAACAGCAGTCACCCTTGTTATGGCATTATTATCCATATTATAACAGCAGTCACCCATGTTATGGCATTATTATCCATATTATAACAGCAATCACCCTTGTTATGGCATTATTATCCATATTATAGCAGCAATCACTCATGTTATGGCATTATTATCCATATTATAACAGCAGTCACCCATGTTATAGCATTATTATCCATATTATAACAGCAGTCACCCTTGTTATAGCATTATTATCCATATTATAACAGCAATCACCCTTGTTATGGCATTATTACCATATTATAGCAGCAGTCACCCTTGTTATGGCATTATTATCTATATTATAACAGCAGTCACCCTTGTTATGGCATTATTATCCATATTATAGCAGCAGTCACCCATGTTATGGCATTATTATCCATATTATAACAGCAGTCACCCTTGTTATGGCATTATTATCCATATTATAGCAGCAGTCACCCTTGTTATGGCATTATTATCCATATTATAACAGCAGTCACCCATGTTATGGCATTATTATCCATATTATAGCAGCAGTCACCCATGTTATGGCATTATTATCCATATTATAGCAGCAGTCACCCATGTTATGGCATTATTATCCATATTATAGCAGCAGTCACCCATGTTATAGCATTATTATCCATATTATAGCAGCAGTCACCCTTGTTATGGCATTATTATCCATATTATAACAGCAGTTACCCATGTTATGGCATTATTATCCATATTATAGCAGCAGTCACCCTTGTTATAGCATTATTATCCATATTATAGCAGCAGTCACCCATGTTATGGCATTATTATCTATATTATAGCAGCAGTCACCCTTGTTATGGCATTATTATCCATATTATAACAGCAGTCACCCATGTTATGGCATTATTATCTATATTATAGCAGCAGTCACTCTTGTTATGGCATTATTATCCATATTATAGCAGCAGTCACCCATGTTATAGCATTATTATCCATATAATAGCAGCAGTCACCCTTGTTATAGCATTATTATCCATATAATAGCAGCAGTCACCCATGTTATAGCATTATTATCCATATTATAACAGCAGTCACCCTTGTTATGGCATTATTATCTATATTATAGGAGCAGTCACCCTTGTTATGGCATTATTATCCATATTATAACAGCAATCACTCATGTTATGGCATTATTATCCATATTATAACAGCAGTCACCCATGTTATAGCATTATTATCCATATTATAACAGCAATCACTCTTGTTATGGCATTATTATCCATATTATAACAGCAGTCACCCATGTTATGGCATTATTATCCATATTATAGCAGCAGTCACCCATGTTATGGCATTATTATCCATATTATAGCAGCAGTCACCCTTGTTATGGCATTATTATCCATATTATAGCAGCAGTCACCCTTGTTATGGCATTATTATCCATATTATAGGAGCAGTCACCCTTGTTATGGCATTATTATCCATATTATAACAGCAATCACTCATGTTATGGCATTATTATCCATATTATAGCAGCAGTCACCCTTGTTATAGCATTATTATCCATATTATAGCAGCAGTCACCCATGTTATGGCATTATTATCCATATTATAGCAGCAGTCACCCATGTTATGGCATTATTATCCATATTTTAGCAGCAGTCACCCTTGTTATGGAATTATTATCCATATTATAACAGCAGTCACCCATGTTATGGTATTATTATCCATATTATAGCAGCAGTCACCCTTGTTATGGAATTATTATCCATATTATAGCAGCAGTCACCCTTGTTATGGCATTATTATCCATATTATAACAGCAGTCACCCTTGTTATGGCATTATTATCCATATTATAGCAGCAGTCACTCATGTTATGGCATTATTATCCATATTATAGCAGCAGTCACCCATGTTATGGCATTATTATCCATATTATAGCAGCAGTCACCCTTGTTATGGCATTATTATCTATATTATAGCAGCAGTCACCCTTGTTATAGCATTATTATCCATATTATAGCAGCAGTCACCCATGTTATGGCATTATTATCCATATTATAGCAGCAGTCACCCTTGTTATGGCATTATTATCCATATTATAACAGCAATCACCCTTGTTATGGCATTATTATACATATTATAACAGCAGTAACCCATGTTATGGCATTATTATCCATATTATAGGAGCAGTCACCCTTGTTATGGAATTATTATCCATATTATAACAGCAGTCACCCTTGTTATGGCATTATTATCCATATTATAACAGCAGTCACCCTTGTTATGGCATTATTATCCATATTATAGCAGCAGTCACCCATGTTATGGCATTATTATCCATATTATAGCAGCAGTCACCCTTGTTATGGCATTATTATCCATATTATAGCAGCAGTCACCCATGTTATAGCATTATTATCCATATTATAACAGCAGTCACCCATGTTATGGCATTATTATCTATATTATAACAGCAGTCACCCATGTTATAGCACTAGTATCCATATTATAGCAGCAGTCACCCTTGTTATGGCATTATTATCCATATTATAGCAGCAGTCACCCATGTTATGGCATTATTATCTATATTATAACAGCAGTCACCCATGTTATAGCACTAGTATCCATATTATAACAGCAGTCACCCTTGTTATGGCATTATTATCCATATTATAACAGCAGTCACCCTTGTTATGGCATTATTATCCATATTATAACAGCAGTCACCCTTGTTATGGCATTATTATCGATATTATAACAGCAGTCACCCATGTTATAGCATTATTATCCATATTATAACAGCAGTCACCCATGTTATAGCATTATTATCCATATTATAGCAGCAGTCACCCATGTTATAGCATTATTATCCATATTATAACAGCAGTCACCCTTGTTATGGCATTATTATCCATATTATAACAGCAGTCACCCTTGTTATGGCATTATTATCCATATTATAACAGCAGTCACCCATGTTATAGCATTATTATCCATATTATAACAGCAGTCACCCATGTTATAGCATTATTATCCATATTATAGCAGCAGTCACCCATGTTATGGCATTATTATCCATATTATAACAGCAGTCACCCTTGTTATGGCATTATTATCCATATTATAGCAGCAGTCACCCATGTTATGGCATTATTATCCATATTATAGCAGCAGTCACCCATGTTATGGCATTATTATCCATATTATAACAGCAGTCACCCTTGTTATGGCATTATTATCCATATTATAGGAGCAGTCACCCATGTTATGGCATTATTATCCATATTATAACAGCAGTCACCCTTGTTATGGCATTATTATCCATATTATAACAGCAGTCACCCATGTTATGGCATTATTATCCATATTATAACAGCAGTCACCCTTGTTATGGCATTATTATCCATATTATAGCAGCAGTCACCCTTGTTATGGCATTATTATCCATATTATAACAGCAGTCACCCTTGTTATGGCATTATTATCCATATTATAACAGCAGTCACCCTTGTTATGGCATTATTATCCATATTATAGCAGCAGTCACTCTTGTTATGGCATTATTATCCATATTATAGCAGCAGTCACCCTTGTTATGGCATTATTATCCATATTATCGCAGCAGTCACCCTTGTTATGGCATTATTATCCATATTATAGCAGCAGTCACCCATGTTATGGCATTATTATCCATATTATACAGCAGTCACCCTTGTTATGGCATTATTATCCATATTATAGCAGCAGTCACCCATGTTATGGCATTATTATCCATATTATAACAGCAGTCACCCATGTTATGGCATTATTATCCATATTATAGCAGCAGTCACTCTTGTTATGGCATTATTATCCATATTATAGCAGCAGTCACCCATGTTATGGCATTATTATCCATATTATAGCAGCAGTCACCCATGTTATGGCATTATTATCCATATTATAGCAGCAGTCACCCATGTTATGGCATTATTATCCATATTATAGCAGCAGTCACCCATGTTATGGCATTATTATCCATATTATAGCAGCAGTCACCCATGTTATGGCATTATTATCCATATTATAACAGCAGTCACCCATGTTATGGCATTATTATCCATATTATAGCAGCAGTCACCCTTGTTATGGCATTATTATCCATATTATAGCAGCAGTCACCCTTGTCATGGCATTATTATCCATATTATAACAGCAGTCACCCATGTTATGGCATTATTATCCATATTATAGCAGCAGTCACCCTTGTTATGGCATTATTATCCATATTATAACAGCAGTCACCCATGTTATGGCATTATTATCCATATTATAGCAGCAGTCACCCTTGTTATGGCATTATTATCCATATTATAGCAGCAGTCACCCATGTTATGGCATTATTATCCATATTATAGCAGCAGTCACCCATGTTATGGCATTATTATCCATATTATAACAGCAGTCACCCTTGTTATGGCATTATTATCCATATTATAGCAGCAGTCACCCATGTTATAGCATTATTATCCATATTATAACAGCAGTCACCCATGTTATGGCATTATTATCTATATTATAACAGCAGTCACCCATGTTATAGCACTAGTATCCATATTATAGCAGCAGTCACCCTTGTTATGGCATTATTATCCATATTATAGCAGCAGTCACCCATGTTATGGCATTATTATCTATATTATAACAGCAGTCACCCATGTTATAGCACTAGTATCCATATTATAACAGCAGTCACCCTTGTTATGGCATTATTATCCATATTATAACAGCAGTCACCCTTGTTATGGCATTATTATCCATATTATAACAGCAGTCACCCTTGTTATGGCATTATTATCGATATTATAACAGCAGTCACCCATGTTATAGCATTATTATCCATATTATAACAGCAGTCACCCATGTTATAGCATTATTATCCATATTATAGCAGCAGTCACCCATGTTATAGCATTATTATCCATATTATAACAGCAGTCACCCTTGTTATGGCATTATTATCCATATTATAACAGCAGTCACCCTTGTTATGGCATTATTATCCATATTATAACAGCAGTCACCCATGTTATAGCATTATTATCCATATTATAACAGCAGTCACCCATGTTATAGCATTATTATCCATATTATAGCAGCAGTCACCCATGTTATAGCATTATTATCCATATTATAACAGCAGTCACCCTTGTTATGGCATTATTATCCATATTATAACAGCAGTCACCCATGTTATGGCATTATTATCCATATTATAACAGCAGTCACCCTTGTTATGGCATTATTATCCATATTATAACAGCAATCACTCATGTTATGGCATTATTATCCATATTATAACAGCAATCACTCATGTTATGGCATTATTATCCATATTATAACAGCAGTCACCCATGTTATAGCATTAGTATCCATATTATAACAGCAGTCACCCTTGTTATGGCATTATTATCCATATTATAACAGCAGTCACCCATGTTATGGCATTATTATCTATATTATAACAGCAGTCACCCTTGTTATGGCATTATTATCTATATTATAACAGCAGTCACCCATGTTATGGCATTAGTATCCATATTATAACAGCAGTCACCCATGTTATGGCATTATTATCTATATTATAACAGCAGTCACCCTTGTTATGGCATTATTATCCATATTATAACAGCAGTCACCCATGTTATAGCATTAGTATCCATATTATAACAGCAGTCACCCTTGTTATGGCATTATTATCCATATTATAACAGCAGTCACCCATGTTATGGCATTAGTATCCATATTATAACAGCAGTCACCCTTGTTATGGCATTATTATCCATATTATAACAGCAGTCACCCATGTTATGGCATTATTATCTATATTATAACAGCAGTCACTCATGTTATGGCATTATTATCCATATTATAGCAGCAGTCACCCTTGTTATAGCATTATTATCCATATTATAGCAGCAGTCACCCATGTTATGGCATTATTATCCATATTATAACAGCAGTCACCCATGTTATGGCATTATTATCCATATTATAGCAGCAGTCACCCATGTTATAGCATTAGTATCCATATTATAACAGCAGTCACCCTTGTTATGGCATTATTATCCATATTATAACAGCAGTCACCCATGTTATGGCATTATTATCCATATTATAACAGCAATCACCCTTGTTATGGCATTATTATCCATATTATAGCAGCAATCACTCATGTTATGGCATTATTATCCATATTATAACAGCAGTCACCCATGTTATAGCATTATTATCCATATTATAACAGCAGTCACCCTTGTTATAGCATTATTATCCATATTATAACAGCACTCACCCTTGTTATGGCATTATTACCATATTATAGCAGCAGTCACCCTTGTTATGGCATTATTATCTATATTATAACAGCAGTCACCCTTGTTATGGCATTATTATCCATATTATAGCAGCAGTCACCCATGTTATGGCATTATTATCCATATTATAACAGCAGTCACCCTTGTTATGGCATTATTATCCATATTATAGCAGCAGTCACCCTTGTTATGGCATTATTATCCATATTATAACAGCAGTCACCCATGTTATGGCATTATTATCCATATTATAGCAGCAGTCACCCATGTTATGGCATTATTATCCATATTATAGCAGCAGTCACCCATGTTATGGCATTATTATCCATATTATAGCAGCAGTCACCCATGTTATAGCATTATTATCCATATTATAGCAGCAGTCACCCTTGTTATGGCATTATTATCCATATTATAACAGCAGTTACCCATGTTATGGCATTATTATCCATATTATAGCAGCAGTCACCCTTGTTATAGCATTATTATCCATATTATAGCAGCAGTCACCCATGTTATGGCATTATTATCTATATTATAGCAGCAGTCACCCTTGTTATGGCATTATTATCCATATTATAACAGCAGTCACCCATGTTATGGCATTATTATCTATATTATAGCAGCAGTCACTCTTGTTATGGCATTATTATCCATATTATAGCAGCAGTCACCCATGTTATAGCATTATTATCCATATAATAGCAGCAGTCACCCTTGTTATAGCATTATTATCCATATAATAGCAGCAGTCACCCATGTTATAGCATTATTATCCATATTATAACAGCAGTCACCCTTGTTATGGCATTATTATCTATATTATAGGAGCAGTCACCCTTGTTATGGCATTATTATCCATATTATAACAGCAATCACTCATGTTATGGCATTATTATCCATATTATAACAGCAGTCACCCATGTTATAGCATTATTATCCATATTATAACAGCAATCACTCTTGTTATGGCATTATTATCCATATTATAACAGCAGTCACCCATGTTATGGCATTATTATCCATATTATAGCAGCAGTCACCCATGTTATGGCATTATTATCCATATTATAGCAGCAGTCACCCTTGTTATGGCATTATTATCCATATTATAGCAGCAGTCACCCTTGTTATGGCATTATTATCCATATTATAGGAGCAGTCACCCTTGTTATGGCATTATTATCCATATTATAACAGCAATCACTCATGTTATGGCATTATTATCCATATTATAGCAGCAGTCACCCTTGTTATAGCATTATTATCCATATTATAGCAGCAGTCACCCATGTTATGGCATTATTATCCATATTATAGCAGCAGTCACCCATGTTATGGCATTATTATCCATATTATAGCAGCAATCACTCATGTTATGGCATTATTATCCATATTATAGCAGCAGTCACCCATGTTATGGCATTATTATCCATATTATAACAGCAGTCACCCATGTTATGGCATTATTATCCATATTATAGCAGCAGTCACCCTTGTTATGGCATTATTATCCATATTATAGCAGCAGTCACCCTTGTCATGGCATTATTATCCATATTATAACAGCAGTCACCCATGTTATGGCATTATTATCCATATTATAGCAGCAGTCACCCTTGTTATGGCATTATTATCCATATTATAACAGCAGTCACCCATGTTATGGCATTATTATCCATATTATAGCAGCAGTCACCCTTGTTATGGCATTATTATCCATATTATAGCAGCAGTCACCCATGTTATGGCATTATTATCCATATTATAGCAGCAGTCACCCATGTTATGGCATTATTATCCATATTATAACAGCAGTCACCCTTGTTATGGCATTATTATCCATATTATAGCAGCAGTCACCCATGTTATAGCATTATTATCCATATTATAACAGCAGTCACCCATGTTATGGCATTATTATCTATATTATAACAGCAGTCACCCATGTTATAGCACTAGTATCCATATTATAGCAGCAGTCACCCTTGTTATGGCATTATTATCCATATTATAGCAGCAGTCACCCATGTTATGGCATTATTATCTATATTATAACAGCAGTCACCCATGTTATAGCACTAGTATCCATATTATAACAGCAGTCACCCTTGTTATGGCATTATTATCCATATTATAACAGCAGTCACCCTTGTTATGGCATTATTATCCATATTATAACAGCAGTCACCCTTGTTATGGCATTATTATCGATATTATAACAGCAGTCACCCATGTTATAGCATTATTATCCATATTATAACAGCAGTCACCCATGTTATAGCATTATTATCCATATTATAGCAGCAGTCACCCATGTTATAGCATTATTATCCATATTATAACAGCAGTCACCCTTGTTATGGCATTATTATCCATATTATAACAGCAGTCACCCTTGTTATGGCATTATTATCCATATTATAACAGCAGTCACCCATGTTATAGCATTATTATCCATATTATAACAGCAGTCACCCATGTTATAGCATTATTATCCATATTATAGCAGCAGTCACCCATGTTATAGCATTATTATCCATATTATAACAGCAGTCACCCTTGTTATGGCATTATTATCCATATTATAACAGCAGTCACCCATGTTATGGCATTATTATCCATATTATAACAGCAGTCACCCTTGTTATGGCATTATTATCCATATTATAACAGCAATCACTCATGTTATGGCATTATTATCCATATTATAACAGCAATCACTCATGTTATGGCATTATTATCCATATTATAACAGCAGTCACCCATGTTATAGCATTAGTATCCATATTATAACAGCAGTCACCCTTGTTATGGCATTATTATCCATATTATAACAGCAGTCACCCATGTTATGGCATTATTATCTATATTATAACAGCAGTCACCCTTGTTATGGCATTATTATCTATATTATAACAGCAGTCACCCATGTTATGGCATTAGTATCCATATTATAACAGCAGTCACCCATGTTATGGCATTATTATCTATATTATAACAGCAGTCACCCTTGTTATGGCATTATTATCCATATTATAACAGCAGTCACCCATGTTATAGCATTAGTATCCATATTATAACAGCAGTCACCCTTGTTATGGCATTATTATCCATATTATAACAGCAGTCACCCATGTTATGGCATTAGTATCCATATTATAACAGCAGTCACCCTTGTTATGGCATTATTATCCATATTATAACAGCAGTCACCCATGTTATGGCATTATTATCTATATTATAACAGCAGTCACTCATGTTATGGCATTATTATCCATATTATAGCAGCAGTCACCCTTGTTATAGCATTATTATCCATATTATAGCAGCAGTCACCCATGTTATGGCATTATTATCCATATTATAACAGCAGTCACCCATGTTATGGCATTATTATCCATATTATAGCAGCAGTCACCCATGTTATAGCATTAGTATCCATATTATAACAGCAGTCACCCTTGTTATGGCATTATTATCCATATTATAACAGCAGTCACCCATGTTATGGCATTATTATCCATATTATAACAGCAATCACCCTTGTTATGGCATTATTATCCATATTATAGCAGCAATCACTCATGTTATGGCATTATTATCCATATTATAACAGCAGTCACCCATGTTATAGCATTATTATCCATATTATAACAGCAGTCACCCTTGTTATAGCATTATTATCCATATTATAACAGCACTCACCCTTGTTATGGCATTATTACCATATTATAGCAGCAGTCACCCTTGTTATGGCATTATTATCTATATTATAACAGCAGTCACCCTTGTTATGGCATTATTATCCATATTATAGCAGCAGTCACCCATGTTATGGCATTATTATCCATATTATAACAGCAGTCACCCTTGTTATGGCATTATTATCCATATTATAGCAGCAGTCACCCTTGTTATGGCATTATTATCCATATTATAACAGCAGTCACCCATGTTATGGCATTATTATCCATATTATAGCAGCAGTCACCCATGTTATGGCATTATTATCCATATTATAGCAGCAGTCACCCATGTTATGGCATTATTATCCATATTATAGCAGCAGTCACCCATGTTATAGCATTATTATCCATATTATAGCAGCAGTCACCCTTGTTATGGCATTATTATCCATATTATAACAGCAGTTACCCATGTTATGGCATTATTATCCATATTATAGCAGCAGTCACCCTTGTTATAGCATTATTATCCATATTATAGCAGCAGTCACCCATGTTATGGCATTATTATCTATATTATAGCAGCAGTCACCCTTGTTATGGCATTATTATCCATATTATAACAGCAGTCACCCATGTTATGGCATTATTATCTATATTATAGCAGCAGTCACTCTTGTTATGGCATTATTATCCATATTATAGCAGCAGTCACCCATGTTATAGCATTATTATCCATATAATAGCAGCAGTCACCCTTGTTATAGCATTATTATCCATATAATAGCAGCAGTCACCCATGTTATAGCATTATTATCCATATTATAACAGCAGTCACCCATGTTATGGCATTATTATCCATATTATAGCAGCAGTCACCCTTGTTATGGCATTATTATCCATATTATAGCAGCAGTCACCCTTGTTATGGCATTATTATCCATATTATAACAGCAGTCACCCATGTTATGGCATTATTATCCATATTATAGCAGCAGTCACCCATGTTATGGCATTATTATCCATATTATAGCAGCAGTCACCCATGTTATGGCATTATTATCCATATTATAGCAGCAGTCACCCATGTTATAGCATTATTATCCATATTATAGCAGCAGTCACCCTTGTTATGGCATTATTATCCATATTATAACAGCAGTTACCCATGTTATGGCATTATTATCCATATTATAGCAGCAGTCACCCTTGTTATAGCATTATTATCCATATTATAGCAGCAGTCACCCATGTTATGGCATTATTATCTATATTATAGCAGCAGTCACCCTTGTTATGGCATTATTATCTATATTATAGGAGCAGTCACCCTTGTTATGGCATTATTATCCATATTATAACAGCAATCACTCATGTTATGGCATTATTATCCATATTATAACAGCAGTCACCCATGTTATAGCATTATTATCCATATTATAACAGCAATCACTCTTGTTATGGCATTATTATCCATATTATAACAGCAGTCACCCATGTTATGGCATTATTATCCATATTATAGCAGCAGTCACCCATGTTATGGCATTATTATCCATATTATAGCAGCAGTCACCCTTGTTATGGCATTATTATCCATATTATAGCAGCAGTCACCCTTGTTATGGCATTATTATCCATATTATAGGAGCAGTCACCCTTGTTATGGCATTATTATCCATATTATAACAGCAATCACTCATGTTATGGCATTATTATCCATATTATAGCAGCAGTCACCCTTGTTATAGCATTATTATCCATATTATAGCAGCAGTCACCCATGTTATGGCATTATTATCCATATTATAGCAGCAGTCACCCATGTTATGGCATTATTATCCATATTTTAGCAGCAGTCACCCTTGTTATGGAATTATTATCCATATTATAACAGCAGTCACCCATGTTATGGTATTATTATCCATATTATAGCAGCAGTCACCCTTGTTATGGAATTATTATCCATATTATAGCAGCAGTCACCCTTGTTATGGCATTATTATCCATATTATAACAGCAGTCACCCTTGTTATGGCATTATTATCCATATTATAGCAGCAGTCACTCATGTTATGGCATTATTATCCATATTATAGCAGCAGTCACCCATGTTATGGCATTATTATCCATATTATAGCAGCAGTCACCCTTGTTATGGCATTATTATCTATATTATAGCAGCAGTCACCCTTGTTATAGCATTATTATCCATATTATAGCAGCAGTCACCCATGTTATGGCATTATTATCCATATTATAGCAGCAGTCACCCTTGTTATGGCATTATTATCCATATTATAACAGCAATCACCCTTGTTATGGCATTATTATACATATTATAACAGCAGTAACCCATGTTATGGCATTATTATCCATATTATAGGAGCAGTCACCCTTGTTATGGAATTATTATCCATATTATAACAGCAGTCACCCTTGTTATGGCATTATTATCCATATTATAACAGCAGTCACCCTTGTTATGGCATTATTATCCATATTATAGCAGCAGTCACCCATGTTATGGCATTATTATCCATATTATAGCAGCAGTCACCCTTGTTATGGCATTATTATCCATATTATAGCAGCAGTCACCCATGTTATAGCATTATTATCCATATTATAACAGCAGTCACCCATGTTATGGCATTATTATCTATATTATAACAGCAGTCACCCATGTTATAGCACTAGTATCCATATTATAGCAGCAGTCACCCTTGTTATGGCATTATTATCCATATTATAGCAGCAGTCACCCATGTTATGGCATTATTATCTATATTATAACAGCAGTCACCCATGTTATAGCACTAGTATCCATATTATAACAGCAGTCACCCTTGTTATGGCATTATTATCCATATTATAACAGCAGTCACCCTTGTTATGGCATTATTATCCATATTATAACAGCAGTCACCCTTGTTATGGCATTATTATCGATATTATAACAGCAGTCACCCATGTTATAGCATTATTATCCATATTATAACAGCAGTCACCCATGTTATAGCATTATTATCCATATTATAGCAGCAGTCACCCATGTTATAGCATTATTATCCATATTATAACAGCAGTCACCCTTGTTATGGCATTATTATCCATATTATAACAGCAGTCACCCTTGTTATGGCATTATTATCCATATTATAACAGCAGTCACCCATGTTATAGCATTATTATCCATATTATAACAGCAGTCACCCATGTTATAGCATTATTATCCATATTATAGCAGCAGTCACCCATGTTATGGCATTATTATCCATATTATAACAGCAGTCACCCTTGTTATGGCATTATTATCCATATTATAGCAGCAGTCACCCATGTTATGGCATTATTATCCATATTATAGCAGCAGTCACCCATGTTATGGCATTATTATCCATATTATAACAGCAGTCACCCTTGTTATGGCATTATTATCCATATTATAGGAGCAGTCACCCATGTTATGGCATTATTATCCATATTATAACAGCAGTCACCCTTGTTATGGCATTATTATCCATATTATAACAGCAGTCACCCATGTTATGGCATTATTATCCATATTATAACAGCAGTCACCCTTGTTATGGCATTATTATCCATATTATAGCAGCAGTCACCCTTGTTATGGCATTATTATCCATATTATAACAGCAGTCACCCTTGTTATGGCATTATTATCCATATTATAACAGCAGTCACCCTTGTTATGGCATTATTATCCATATTATAGCAGCAGTCACTCTTGTTATGGCATTATTATCCATATTATAGCAGCAGTCACCCTTGTTATGGCATTATTATCCATATTATCGCAGCAGTCACCCTTGTTATGGCATTATTATCCATATTATAGCAGCAGTCACCCATGTTATGGCATTATTATCCATATTATACAGCAGTCACCCTTGTTATGGCATTATTATCCATATTATAGCAGCAGTCACCCATGTTATGGCATTATTATCCATATTATAACAGCAGTCACCCATGTTATGGCATTATTATCCATATTATAGCAGCAGTCACTCTTGTTATGGCATTATTATCCATATTATAGCAGCAGTCACCCATGTTATGGCATTATTATCCATATTATAGCAGCAGTCACCCATGTTATGGCATTATTATCCATATTATAGCAGCAGTCACCCATGTTATGGCATTATTATCCATATTATAGCAGCAGTCACCCATGTTATGGCATTATTATCCATATTATAGCAGCAGTCACCCATGTTATGGCATTATTATCCATATTATAACAGCAGTCACCCATGTTATGGCATTATTATCCATATTATAGCAGCAGTCACCCTTGTTATGGCATTATTATCCATATTATAGCAGCAGTCACCCTTGTCATGGCATTATTATCCATATTATAACAGCAGTCACCCATGTTATGGCATTATTATCCATATTATAGCAGCAGTCACCCTTGTTATGGCATTATTATCCATATTATAACAGCAGTCACCCATGTTATGGCATTATTATCCATATTATAGCAGCAGTCACCCTTGTTATGGCATTATTATCCATATTATAGCAGCAGTCACCCATGTTATGGCATTATTATCCATATTATAGCAGCAGTCACCCATGTTATGGCATTATTATCCATATTATAACAGCAGTCACCCTTGTTATAGCATTATTATCCATATTATAACAGCAGTCACCCATGTTATGGCATTATTATATATATTATAACAGCAGTCACCCATGTTATGGCATTATTATCCATATTATAGCAGCAGTCACCCTTGTTATGGCATTATTATCCATATTATAGCAGCAGTCACCCATGTTATGGCATTATTATCCATATTATAACAGCAGTCACCCTTGTTATAGCATTATTATCCATATTATAGCAGCAGTCACCCTTGTTATGGCATTATTATCCATATTATAACAGCAGTCACCCATGTTATGGCATTATTATCCATATTATAACAGCAGTCACCCTTGTTACGGCATTATTATCCATATTATAACAGCAGTCACCCATGTTATGGCATTATTATATATATTATAACAGCAGTCACCCATGTTATGGCATTATTATCCATATTATAACAGCAGTCACCCTTGTTACGGCATTATTATCCATATTATAACAGCAGTCACCCATGTTATGGCATTATTATATATATTATAACAGCAGTCACCCATGTTATGGCATTATTATCCATATTATAGCAGCAGTCACCCATGTTATAGCATTATTATCCATATTATAACAGCAGTCACCCATGTTATGGCATTATTATCCATATTATAGCAGCAGTCACCCATGTTATAGCATTATTATCCATATTATAACAGCAGTCACCCTTGCTATAGCATTATTATCCATATTATAACAGCAGTCACCCTTGTTATAGCATTATTATCCATATTATAACAGCAGTCACCCTTGTTATGGCATTATTATCCATATTATAACAGCAGTCACCCTTGTTATAGCATTATTATCCATATTATAACAGCAGTCACCCTTGTTATAGCATTATTATCCATATTATAACAGCAGTCACCCTTGTTATGGCATTATTATCCATATTATAACAGCAGTCACCCATGTTATGGCATTATTATCCATATTATAGCAGCAGTCACCCATGTTATGGCATTATTATCCATATTATAACAGCAGTCACCCATGTTATGGCATTATTATCCATATTATAACAGCAGTCACCCTTGTTATAGCATTATTATCCATATTATAACAGCAGTCACCCTTGTTATGGCATTATTATCCATATTATAACAGCAGTCACCCATGTTATAGCATTATTATCCATATTATAGCAGCAGTCACCCATGTTATGGCATTATTATCCATATTATAGCAGCAGTCACCCTTGTTATGGCATTATTATCCATATTATAACAGCAGTCACCCTTGTTATGGCATTATTATCCATATTATAACAGCAGTCACCCTTGTTATGGCATTATTATCCATATTATAGCAGCAGTCACCCTTGTTATGGCATTATTATCCATATTATAGCAGCAGTCACCCTTGTTATGGCATTATTATCCATATTATAACAGCAGTCACCCATGTTATGGCATTATTATCCATATTATAGCAGCAGTCACCCTTGTTATGGCATTATTACCATATTATAACAGCAGTCACCCATGTTATGGCATTATTATCCATATTATAGCAGCAGTCACCCATGTTATGGCATTATTATCCATATTATAGCAGCAGTCACCCTTGTTATGGCATTATTATCCATATTATAACAGCAGTCACCCTTGTTATGGCACTATTATCCATATTATAACAGCAGTCACCCATGTTATGGCATTATTATCCATATTATAACAGCAGTCACCCTTGTTATGGCATTATTATCCATATTATAGCAGCAGTCACCCTTGTTATGGCATTATTATCCATATTATAACAGCAGTCACCCTTGTTATGGCATTATTATCCATATTATAACAGCAGTCACCCTTGTTATGGCATTATTATCCATATTATAGCAGCAGTCACCCTTGTTATGGCATTATTATCCATATTATAACAGCAGTCACCCTTGTTATGGCATTATTATCCATATTATAGCAGCAGTCACCCATGTTATGGCATTATTATCCATATTATAACAGCAGTCACCCTTGTTATGGCATTATTATCCATATTATAACAGCAGTCACCCATGTTATAGCATTATTATCCATATTATAACAGCAGTCACCCATGTTATGGCATTATTATCCATATTATAACAGCAGTCACCCTTGTTATGGCATTATTATCCATATTATAACAGCAGTCACCCATGTTATAACATTATTATCCATATTATAACAGCAGTCACCCTTGTTATGGCATTATTATCCATATTATAACTGCAGTCACCCATGTTATAGCATTATTATCCATATTATAACAGCAGTCACCCATGTTATGGCATTATTATCCATATTATAGCAGCAGTCACCCATGTTATGGCATTATTATCCATATTATAACAGCAGTCACCCATGTTATAGCATTATTATCCATATTATAACAGCAGTCACCCTTGTTATGGCATTATTATCCATATTATAACAGCAGTCACCCATGTTATGGCATTATTATCCATATTATAACAGCAGTCACCCTTGTTATGGCATTATTATCCATATTATAACAGCAGTCACCCATGTTATGGCATTATTATCCATATTATAACAGCAGTCACCCATGTTATGGCATTATTATCCATATTATAACAGCAGTCACCCTTGTTATGGCATTATTATCCATATTATAACAGCAGTCACCCATGTTATGGCATTATTATCCATATTATAACAGCAGTCACCCTTGTTATGGCATTATTATCCATATTATAACAGCAGTCACCCATGTTATGGCATTATTATCCATATTATAACAGCAGTCACCCTTGTTATGGCATTATTATCCATATTATAACAGCAGTCACCCATGTTATGGCATTATTATCCATATTATAACAGCAGTCACCCTTGTTATGGCATTATTATCCATATTATAACAGCAGTCACCCTTGTTATGGCATTATTATCCATATTATAGCAGCAGTCACCCTTGTTATGGCATTATTATCCATATTATAACAGCAGTCACCCTTGTTATGGCATTATTATCCATATTATAGCAGCAGTCACCCTTGTTATGGCATTATTATCCATATTATAACAGCAGTCACCCTTGTTATGGCATTATTATCCATATTATAACAGCAGTCACCCTTGTTATGGCATTATTATCCATATTATAGCAGCAGTCACCCATGTTATGGCATTATTATCCATATTGTAACAGCAGTCACCCTTGTTATGGCATTATTATCCATATTATAGCAGCAGTCACCCATGTTATAGCATTATTATCCATATTATAGCAGCAGTCACCCTTGTTATGGCATTATTATCCATATTATAGCAGCAGTCACCCATGTTATGGCATTATTATCCATATTATAACAGCAGTCACCCTTGTTATGGCATTATTATCCATATTATAGCAGCAGTCACCCATGTTATGGCATTATTATCCATATTGTAACAGCAGTCACCCTTGTTATGGCATTATTATCCATATTATAACAGCAGTCACCCTTGTTATGGCATTATTATCCATATTATAGCAGCAGTCACCCTTGTTATGGCATTATTATCCATATTATAAAAGCAGTCACCCATGTTATGGCATTATTATCCATATTATAGCAGCAGTCACCCATGTTATGGCATTATTATCCATATTATAGCAGCAGTCACCCTTGTTATGGCATTATTATCCATATTATAACAGCAGTCACCCATGTTATGGCATTATTATCCATATTATAGCAGCAGTCACCCATGTTATGGCATTATTATCCATATTATAACAGCAGTCACCCATGTTATGGCATTATTATCCATATTATAACAGCAGTCACCCTTGTTATAGCATTATTATCCATATTATAACAGCAGTCACCCTTGTTATGGCATTATTATCCATATTATAACAGCAGTCACCCTTGTTATAGCATTATTATCCATATTATAACAGCAGTCACCCATGTTATAGCATTATTATCCATATTATAACAGCAGTCACCCTTGCTATAGCATTATTATCCATATTATAACAGCAGTCACCCTTGTTATAGCATTATTATCCATATTATAACAGCAGTCACCCTTGTTATGGCATTATTATCCATATTATAACAGCAGTCACCCTTGTTATAGCATTATTATCCATATTATAACAGCAGTCACCCTTGTTATAGCATTATTATCCATATTATAACAGCAGTCACCCTTGTTATGGCATTATTATCCATATTATAACAGCAGTCACCCATGTTATGGCATTATTATCCATATTATAGCAGCAGTCACCCATGTTATGGCATTATTATCCATATTATAACAGCAGTCACCCATGTTATGGCATTATTATCCATATTATAACAGCAGTCACCCTTGTTATAGCATTATTATCCATATTATAACAGCAGTCACCCTTGTTATGGCATTATTATCCATATTATAACAGCAGTCACCCATGTTATAGCATTATTATCCATATTATAGCAGCAGTCACCCATGTTATGGCATTATTATCCATATTATAGCAGCAGTCACCCTTGTTATGGCATTATTATCCATATTATAACAGCAGTCACCCTTGTTATGGCATTATTATCCATATTATAACAGCAGTCACCCTTGTTATGGCATTATTATCCATATTATAGCAGCAGTCACCCTTGTTATGGCATTATTATCCATATTATAGCAGCAGTCACCCTTGTTATGGCATTATTATCCATATTATAACAGCAGTCACCCATGTTATGGCATTATTATCCATATTATAGCAGCAGTCACCCTTGTTATGGCATTATTACCATATTATAACAGCAGTCACCCATGTTATGGCATTATTATCCATATTATAGCAGCAGTCACCCATGTTATGGCATTATTATCCATATTATAGCAGCAGTCACCCTTGTTATGGCATTATTATCCATATTATAACAGCAGTCACCCTTGTTATGGCACTATTATCCATATTATAACAGCAGTCACCCATGTTATGGCATTATTATCCATATTATAACAGCAGTCACCCTTGTTATGGCATTATTATCCATATTATAGCAGCAGTCACCCTTGTTATGGCATTATTATCCATATTATAACAGCAGTCACCCTTGTTATGGCATTATTATCCATATTATAACAGCAGTCACCCTTGTTATGGCATTATTATCCATATTATAGCAGCAGTCACCCTTGTTATGGCATTATTATCCATATTATAACAGCAGTCACCCTTGTTATGGCATTATTATCCATATTATAGCAGCAGTCACCCATGTTATGGCATTATTATCCATATTATAACAGCAGTCACCCTTGTTATGGCATTATTATCCATATTATAACAGCAGTCACCCATGTTATAGCATTATTATCCATATTATAACAGCAGTCACCCATGTTATGGCATTATTATCCATATTATAACAGCAGTCACCCTTGTTATGGCATTATTATCCATATTATAACAGCAGTCACCCATGTTATAACATTATTATCCATATTATAACAGCAGTCACCCTTGTTATGGCATTATTATCCATATTATAACTGCAGTCACCCATGTTATAGCATTATTATCCATATTATAACAGCAGTCACCCATGTTATGGCATTATTATCCATATTATAGCAGCAGTCACCCATGTTATGGCATTATTATCCATATTATAACAGCAGTCACCCATGTTATAGCATTATTATCCATATTATAACAGCAGTCACCCTTGTTATGGCATTATTATCCATATTATAACAGCAGTCACCCATGTTATGGCATTATTATCCATATTATAACAGCAGTCACCCTTGTTATGGCATTATTATCCATATTATAACAGCAGTCACCCATGTTATGGCATTATTATCCATATTATAACAGCAGTCACCCATGTTATGGCATTATTATCCATATTATAACAGCAGTCACCCTTGTTATGGCATTATTATCCATATTATAACAGCAGTCACCCATGTTATGGCATTATTATCCATATTATAACAGCAGTCACCCTTGTTATGGCATTATTATCCATATTATAACAGCAGTCACCCATGTTATGGCATTATTATCCATATTATAACAGCAGTCACCCTTGTTATGGCATTATTATCCATATTATAACAGCAGTCACCCATGTTATGGCATTATTATCCATATTATAACAGCAGTCACCCTTGTTATGGCATTATTATCCATATTATAACAGCAGTCACCCTTGTTATGGCATTATTATCCATATTATAGCAGCAGTCACCCTTGTTATGGCATTATTATCCATATTATAACAGCAGTCACCCTTGTTATGGCATTATTATCCATATTATAGCAGCAGTCACCCTTGTTATGGCATTATTATCCATATTATAACAGCAGTCACCCTTGTTATGGCATTATTATCCATATTATAACAGCAGTCACCCTTGTTATGGCATTATTATCCATATTATAGCAGCAGTCACCCATGTTATGGCATTATTATCCATATTGTAACAGCAGTCACCCTTGTTATGGCATTATTATCCATATTATAGCAGCAGTCACCCATGTTATAGCATTATTATCCATATTATAGCAGCAGTCACCCTTGTTATGGCATTATTATCCATATTATAGCAGCAGTCACCCATGTTATGGCATTATTATCCATATTATAACAGCAGTCACCCTTGTTATGGCATTATTATCCATATTATAGCAGCAGTCACCCATGTTATGGCATTATTATCCATATTGTAACAGCAGTCACCCTTGTTATGGCATTATTATCCATATTATAACAGCAGTCACCCTTGTTATGGCATTATTATCCATATTATAGCAGCAGTCACCCTTGTTATGGCATTATTATCCATATTATAAAAGCAGTCACCCATGTTATGGCATTATTATCCATATTATAGCAGCAGTCACCCATGTTATGGCATTATTATCCATATTATAGCAGCAGTCACCCTTGTTATGGCATTATTATCCATATTATAACAGCAGTCACCCATGTTATGGCATTATTATCCATATTATAACAGCAGTCACCCTTGTTATGGCATTATTATCCATATTATAGCAGCAGTCACCCATGTTATGGCATTATTATCCATATTATAGCAGCAGTCACCCTTGTTATGGCATTATTATCCATATTATAGCAGCAGTCACCCTTGTTATGGCATTATTATCTATATTATAACAGCAGTCACCCATGTTATGGCATTATTATCCATATTATAGCAGCAGTCACCCTTGTTATGGCATTATTATCCATATTATAGCAGCAGTCACCCATGTTATGGCATTATTATCCATATTATAGCAGCAGTCACCCTTGTTATGGCATTATTATCCATATTATAACAGCAGTCACCCATGTTATGGCATTATTATCCATATTATAACAGCAGTCACCCTTGTTATGGCATTATTATCCATATTATAGCAGCAGTCACCCATGTTATGGCATTATTATCCATATTATAGCAGCAGTCACCCTTGTTATGGCATTATTATCCATATTATAGCAGCAGTCACCCTTGTTATGGCATTATTATCTATATTATAACAGCAGTCACCCATGTTATGGCATTATTATCCATATTATAGCAGCAGTCACCCTTGTTATGGCATTATTATCCATATTATAGCAGCAGTCACCCATGTTATGGCATTATTATCCATATTATAGCAGCAGTCACCCATGTTATGGCATTATTATCCATATTATAGCAGCAGTCACCCATGTTATGGCATTATTATCCATATTATAACAGCAGTCACCCATGTTATGGCATTATTATCCATATTATAGCAGCAGTCACCCTTGTTATGGCATTATTATCCATATTATAACAGCAGTCACCCTTGTTATGGCATTATTATCCATATTATAACAGCAGTCACCCATGTTATGGCATTATTATCCATATTATAGCAGCAGTCACCCTTGTTATGGCATTATTATCCATATTATAACAGCAGTCACCCATGTTATGGCATTATTATCCATATTATAGCAGTCACCCATGTTATGGTATTATTATCCATATTATAGCAGCAGTCACCCATGTTATGGCATTATTATCCATATTATAGCAGCAGTCACCCTTGTTATGGCATTATTATCCATATTATAGCAGCAGTCACCCATGTTATGGCATTATTATCCATATTATAGTAGCAGTCACCCTTGTTATGGCATTATTATCCATATTATAGCAGCAGTCACCCATGTTATGGCATTATTATCCATATTATAGCAGCAGTCACCCTTGTTATGTCATTATTATCCATATTATAGCAGCAGTCACCCATGTTATGGCATTATTATCCATATTATAACAGCAGTCACCCATGTTATGGCATTATTATCCATATTATAACAGCAGTCACCCTTGTTATGGCATTATTATCCATATTATAGCAGCAGTCACCCATGTTATGGCATTATTATCCATATTATAGCAGCAGTCACCCATGTTATGGCATTATTATCCATATTATAGCAGCAGTCACCCATGTTATGGCATTATTATCCATATTATAACAGCAGTCACCCTTGTTATGGCATTATTATCCATATTATCGCAGCAGTCACCCTTGTTATGGCATTATTATCTATATTATAACAGCAGTCACCCATGTTATAGCATTATTATCCATATTATAACAGCAGTCACCCTTGTTATGGCATTATTATCCATATTATAACAGCAGTCACCCATGTTATGGCATTATTATCCATATTATAGCAGTCACCCATGTTATGGCATTATTATCCATATTATAGCAGCAGTCACCCATGTTATGGCATTATTATCCATATTATAGCAGCAGTCACCCATGTTATGGCATTATTATCCATATTATAGCAGCAGTCACCCTTGTTATGGCATTATTATCCATATTATAACAGCAGTCACCCTTGTTATGGCACTATTATCCATATTATAACAGCAGTCACCCATGTTATGGCATTATTATCCATATTATAGCAGTCACCCATGTTATGGCATTATTATCCATATTATAGCAGCAGTCACCCATGTTATGGCATTATTATCCATATTATAGCAGCAGTCACCCATGTTATGGCATTATTATCCATATTATAGCAGCAGTCACCCATGTTATGGCATTATTATCCATATTATAACAGCAGTCACCCTTGTTATGGCATTATTATCCATATTATAGCAGCAGTCACCCATGTTATGGCATTATTATCCATATTATAGCAGCAGTCACCCATGTTATGGCATTGTTATCCATATTATAGGAGCAGTCACCCTAGTTATGGCATTATTATCCATATTATAACAGCAGTCACCCTTGTTATGGCATTATTATCCATATTATAGCAGTCACCCATGTTATGGCATTATTATCCATATTATAACAGCAGTCACCCATGTTATGGCATTATTATCCATATTATAACAGCAGTCACTCTTGTTATGGCATTATTATCCATATTATAGCAGCAGTCACCCTTGTTATGGCATTATTATCCATATTATAACAGCAGTCACCCTTGTTATGGCATTATTATCCATATTATAACAGCAGTCACTCTTGTTATGGCATTATTATCCATATTATAGCAGCAGTCACCCTTGTTATGGCATTATTATCCATATTATAGCAGCAGTCACCCATGTTATGACATTATTATCCATATTATAGCAGCAGTCACCCATGTTATAGCATTATTATCCATATTATAACAGCAGTCACCCTTGTTATGGCATTATTATCCATATTATAGCAGCAGTCACCCATGTTATGACATTATTATCCATATTATAGCAGCAGTCACCCATGTTATGGCATTATTATCCATATTATAACAGCAGTCACCCATGTTATGGCATTATTATCCATATTATAGCAGCAGTCACCCTTGTTATGGCATTATTATCCATATTATAACAGCAGTCACCCATGTTATGGCATTATTATCCATATTATAACAGCAGTCACCCATGTTATGGCATTATTATCCATATTATAACAGCAGTCACCCTTGTTATGGCATTATTATCCATATTATAGCAGCAGTCACCCATGTTATGGCATTATTATCCATATTATAGCAGCAGTCACCCTTGTTATGGCATTATTATCCATATTATAGCAGCAGTCACCCATGTTATGGCATTATTATCCATATTATAACAGCAGTCACCCTTGTTATGGCATTATTATCCATATTATAGCAGCAGTCACCCATGTTATGGCATTATTATCCATATTATAGCAGCAGTCACCCATGTTATGGCATTGTTATCCATATTATAGGAGCAGTCACCCTAGTTATGGCATTATTATCCATATTATAACAGCAGTCACCCTTGTTATGGCATTATTATCCATATTATAGCAGTCACCCATGTTATGGCATTATTATCCATATTATAACAGCAGTCACCCATGTTATGGCATTATTATCCATATTATAACAGCAGTCACTCTTGTTATGGCATTATTATCCATATTATAGCAGCAGTCACCCTTGTTATGGCATTATTATCCATATTATAACAGCAGTCACCCTTGTTATGGCATTATTATCCATATTATAACAGCAGTCACTCTTGTTATGGCATTATTATCCATATTATAGCAGCAGTCACCCTTGTTATGGCATTATTATCCATATTATAGCAGCAGTCACCCATGTTATGACATTATTATCCATATTATAGCAGCAGTCACCCATGTTATAGCATTATTATCCATATTATAACAGCAGTCACCCTTGTTATGGCATTATTATCCATATTATAGCAGCAGTCACCCATGTTATGACATTATTATCCATATTATAGCAGCAGTCACCCATGTTATGGCATTATTATCCATATTATAACAGCAGTCACCCATGTTATGGCATTATTATCCATATTATAGCAGCAGTCACCCTTGTTATGGCATTATTATCCATATTATAACAGCAGTCACCCATGTTATGGCATTATTATCCATATTATAACAGCAGTCACCCTTGTTATGGCATTATTATCCATATTATAGCAGCAGTCACCCATGTTATGGCATTATTATCCATATTATAGCAGCAGTCACCCTTGTTATGGCATTATTATCCATATTATAGCAGCAGTCACCCATGTTATGGCATTATTATCCATATTATAACAGCAGTCACCCATGTTATGGCATTATTATCCATATTATAACAGCAGTCACCCTTGTTATGGCATTATTATCCATATTATAGCAGCAGTCACCCATGTTATGGCATTATTATCCATATTATAGCAGCAGTCACCCATGTTATGGCATTATTATCCATATTATAACAGCAGTCACCCTTGTTATGGCATTATTATCCATATTATAACAGCAGTCACCCATGTTATGGCATTATTATCCATATTATAACAGCAGTCACCCTTGTTATGGCATTATTATCCATATTATAGCAGCAGTCACCCTTGCTATAGCATTATTATCCATATTATAGCAGCAGTCACCCATGTTATGGCATTATTATCCATATTATAACAGCAGTCACCCATGTTATGGCATTATTATCCATATTATCGCAGCAGTCACCCTTGTTATGGCATTATTATCCATATTATAACAGCAGTCACCCATGTTATGGCATTATTATCCATATTATAACAGCAGTCACCCTTGTTATGGCATTATTATCCATATTATAACAGCAGTCACCCATGTTATGGCATTATTATCCATATTATAACAGCAGTCACCCTTGTTATGGCATTATTATCCATATTATAGCAGCAGTCACCCTTGTTATGGCATTATTATCCATATTATAGGAGCAGTCACCCTTGTTATGGCATTATTATCCATATTATAACAGCAGTCACCCATGTTATGGCATTATTATCCATATTATAGCAGCAGTCACCCTTGTTATGGCATTATTATCCATATTATAGCAGCAGTCACCCTTGTTATGGCATTATTATCCATATTATAGCAGCAGTCACCCATGTTATGGCATTATTATCCATATTATAGCAGCAGTCACCCATGTTATGGCATTATTATCCATATTATAGGAGCAGTCACCCTTGTTATGGCATTATTATCCATATTATAGCAGCAGTCACCCTTGTTATGGCATTATTATCCATATTATAACAGCAGTCACCCATGTTATGGCATTATTATCCATATTATAACAGCAGTCACCCTTGTTATGGCATTATTATCCATATTATAACAGCAGTCACCCTTGTTATGGCATTATTATCCATATTATAACAGCAGTCACCCATGTTATGGCATTATTATCCATATTATAACAGCAGTCACCCTTGTTATGGCATTATTATCCATATTATAACAGCAGTCACCCATGTTATGGCATTATTATCCATATTATAACAGCAGTCACCCTTGTTATGGCATTATTATCCATATTATAACAGCAGTCACCCATGTTATGGCATTATTATCCATATTATAACAGCAGTCACCCTTGTTATGGCATTATTATCCATATTATAACAGCAGTCACCCTTGTTATGGCATTATTATCCATATTATAACAGCAGTCACCCATGTTATGGCATTATTATCCATATTATAACAGCAGTCACCCATGTTATAGCATTATTATCCATATTATAACAGCAGTCACCCATGTTATGGCATTATTATCCATATTATAGCAGCAGTCACCCTTGTTATGGCATTATTATCCATATTATAACAGCAGTCACCCTTGTTATGGCATTATTATCCATATTATAGGAGCAGTCACCCTTGTTATGGCATTATTATCCATATTATAACAGCAGTCACCCTTGTTATGGCATTATTATCCATATTATAGGAGCAGTCACCCTTGTTATGGCATTATTATCCATATTATAACAGCAGTCACCCTTGTTATGGCATTATTATCCATATTATAGCAGCAGTCACCCTTGTTATGGCATTATTATCCATATTATAACAGCAGTCACCCTTGTTATGGCATTATTATCCATATTATCGCAGCAGTCACCCTTGTTATGGCATTATTATCCATATTATAACAGCAGTCACCCATGTTATGGCATTATTATCCATATTATAACAGCAGTCACCCTTGTTATGGCATTATTATCCATATTATAACAGCAGTCACCCATGTTATGGCATTATTATCCATATTATAACAGCAGTCACCCTTGTTATGGCATTATTATCCATATTATAACAGCAGTCTCCCTTGTTATGGCATTATTATCCATATTATAGCAGTCACCCATGTTATGGCATTATTCTCTATATTATAACAGCAGTCACCCTTGTTATGGCATTATTATCCATATTATAGCAGCAGTCACCCTTGTTATGGCATTATTATCCATATTATAGCAGCAGTCACCCATGTTATGGCATTATTATCCATATTATAACAGCAGTCACCCTTGTTATGGCATTATTATCCATATTATAGCAGCAGTCACCCATGTTATGGCATTATTATCCATATTATAACAGCAGTCACCCTTGTTATGGCATTATTATCCATATTATAGCAGCAGTCACCCTTGTTATAGCATTATTATCCATATTATAACAGCAGTCACCCTTGTTATGGCATTATTATCCATATTATAACAGCAGTCACCCTTGTTATGGCATTATTATCCATATTATAGCAGCAGTCACCCTTGTTATGGCACTATTATCCATATTATAACAGCAGTCACCCTTGTTATGGCATTATTATCCATATTATAACAGCAGTCACCCTTGTTATGGCATTATTATCCATATAATAGCAGCAGTCACCCATGTTATGGCATTATTACCCATATTATAGCAGCAATCACCCTTGTTATGGCATTATTATCCATATTATAACAGCAGTCACCCATGTTATGGCATTATTATCCATATTATAACAGCAGTCACCCATGTTATAGCATTATTATCCATATTATAGCAGCAGTCACCCTTGTTATGGCATTATTATCCATATAATAGCAGCAGTCACCCTTGTTATGGCATTATTATCCATATTATAACAGCAGTCACCCATGTTATGGCATTATTATCCATATTATAGCAGCAGTCACCCATGTTATGGCATTATTATCCATATTATAGCAGCAGTCACCCTTGTTATGGCATTATTATCCATATTATAACAGCAGTCACCCTTGTTATGGCATTATTATCCATATTATAGCAGCAGTCACCCTTGTTATGGCATTATTATCCATATTATAACAGCAGTCACCCATGTTATGGCATTATTATCCATATTATAACAGCAGTCACCCATGTTATAGCATTATTATCCATATTATAACAGCAGTCACCCTTGTTATGGCATTAGTATTCATATTATAGCAGCAGTCCCCCTTGTTATGGCATTATTATCCATATTATAGCAGCAGTCACCCTTGTTATAGCATTATTATCCATATTATAGCAGCAATCACCCTTGTTATAGCATTATTATCCATATTATAACAGCAGTCACCCATGTTATGGCATTATTATCCATATTATAGCAGCAGTCACCCATGTTATGGCATTATTATCCATATTATAACAGCAGTCACCCTTGTTATGGCATTATTATCCATATTATAACAGCAGTCACCCTTGTTATGGCATTATTATCCATATTATAACAGCAGTCACCCATGTTATGGCATTATTATCCATATTATAACAGCAGTCTCCCTTGTTATGGCATTATTATCCATATTATAACAGCAGTCACCCATGTTATGGCATTATTATCCATATTATAGCAGCAGTCACCCATGTTATGGCATTATTATCCATATTATAACAGCAGTCACCCATGTTATGGCATTATTATCCATATTATAGCAGCAGTCACCCATGTTATGGCATTATTATCCATATTATAACAGCAGTCACCCATGTTATGGCATTATTATCCATATTATAACAGCAGTCACCCATGTTATGGCATTATTATCCATATTATAACAGCAGTCACCCTTGTTATGGCATTATTATCCATATTATAACAGCAGTCACCCATGTTATGGCATTATTATCCATATTATAACAGCAGTCACCCATGTTATGGCATTATTATCCATATTATAACAGCAGTCACCCATGTTATGGCATTATTATCCATATTATCGCAGCAGTCACCCTTGCTATAGCATTATTATCCATATTATAGCAGCAGTCACCCATGTTATGGCATTATTATCCATATAATAGCAGCAGTCACACATGTTATAGCATTATTATCCATATTATAACAGCAGTCACCCTTGTTATGGCATTATTATCCATATTATAACAGCAGTCACCCTTGTTATGGCATTATTATCCATATTATAGCAGCAGTCACCCATGTTATGGCATTATTATCCATATTATAACAGCAGTCACCCATGTTATGGCATTATTAATCATATTATAACAGCAGTCACCCTTGTTATGGCATTATTATCCATATTATAGCAGCAGTCACCCTTGTTATAGCATTATTATCCATATTATAACAGCAGTCACCCTTGTTATGGCATTATTATCCATATTATAGCAGCAGTCACCCATGTTATGGCATTATTATCCATATTATAACAGCAGTCACCCTTGTTATAGCATTATTATCCATATTATAACAGCAGTCACCCTTGTTATGGCATTATTATCCATATTATAACAGCAGTCACCCATGCTATGGCATTATTATCCATATTATAGCAGCAGTCACCCTTGTTATGGCATTATTATCCATATTATAACAGCAGTCACCCATGTTATGGCATTATTATCCATATTATAGCAGCAGTCACCCTTGTTATGGCATTATTGTCCATATTATAGCAGCAGTCACCCTTGTTATGGCATTATTATCCATATTATAACAGGAGTCACCCTTGTTATGGCATTATTATCCATATTATAGCAGCAGTCACCCTTGTTATGGCATTATTATCCATATTATAGCAGCAGTCACCCTTGTTATGGCATTATTATCCATATTATAACAGCAGTCACCCATGTTATGGCATTATTATCCATATTATAACAGCAGTCACCCTTGTTATGGCATTATTATCCATATTATAGCAGCAGTCACCCTTGTTATGGCATTATTATCCATATTATAACAGCAGTCACCCTTGTTATGGCATTATTATCCATATTATAACAGCAGTCACCCTTGTTATGGCATTATTATCCATATTATAGCAGCAGTCACCCTTGTTATGGCATTATTATCCATATTATAGCAGCAGTCACCCTTGTTATGGCATTATTATCCATATTATAACAGCAGTCACCCTTGTTATGGCATTATTATCCATATTATAGCAGCAGTCACCCTTGTTATGGCATTATTATCCATATTATAACAGCAGTCACCCATGTTATGGCATTATTATCCATATTATAACAGCAGTCACCCATGTTATAGCATTATTATCCATATTATAACAGCAGTCACCCTTGTTATGGCATTAGTATTCATATTATAGCAGCAGTCCCCCTTGTTATGGCATTATTATCCATATTATAGCAGCAGTCACCCTTGTTATAGCATTATTATCCATATTATAGCAGCAATCACCCTTGTTATAGCATTATTATCCATATTATAACAGCAGTCACCCATGTTATGGCATTATTATCCATATTATAACAGCAGTCTCCCTTGTTATGGCATTATTATCCATATTATAACAGCAGTCACCCATGTTATGGCATTATTATCCATATTATAACAGCAGTCTCCCTTGTTATGGCATTATTATCCATATTATAACAGCAGTCTCCCTTGTTATGGCATTATTATCCATATTATAACAGCAGTCACCCATGTTATGGCATTATTATCCATATTATAGCAGCAGTCACCCATGTTATGGCATTATTATCCATATTATAACAGCAGTCACCCATGTTATGGCATTATTATCCATATTATAGCAGCAGTCACCCATGTTATGGCATTATTATCCATATTATAACAGCAGTCACCCATGTTATGGCATTATTATCCATATTATAACAGCAGTCACCCATGTTATGGCATTATTATCCATATTATAACAGCAGTCACCCTTGTTATGGCATTATTATCCATATTATAACAGCAGTCACCCATGTTATGGCATTATTATCCATATTATAACAGCAGTCACCCATGTTACGGCATTATTATCCATATTATAACAGCAGTCACCCATGTTATGGCATTATTATCCATATTATCGCAGCAGTCACCCTTGCTATAGCATTATTATCCATATTATAGCAGCAGTCACCCATGTTATGGCATTATTATCCATATAATAGCAGCAGTCACCCATGTTATGGCATTATTATCCATATTATAACAGCAGTCACCCTTGTTATGGCATTATTATCCATATAATAACAGCAGTCACCCATGTTATGGCATTATTATCCATATTATAACAGCAGTCACCCATGTTATGGCATTATTATCCATATTATAACAGCAGTCACCCATGTTATGGCATTATTATCCATATTATCGCAGCAGTCACCCTTGCTATAGCATTATTATCCATATTATAGCAGCAGTCACCCATGTTATGGCATTATTATCCATATAATAGCAGCAGTCACCCATGTTATGGCATTATTATCCATATTATAACAGCAGTCACCCTTGTTACGGCATTATTATCCATATTATAACAGCAGTCACCCATGTTATGGCATTATTAATCATATTATAACAGCAGTCACCCTTGTTATGGCATTATTATCCATATTATAGCAGCAGTCACCCATGTTATGGCATTATTATCCATATTATAGCAGCAGTCACCCTTGTTATGGCATTATTATCCATATTATAGCAGCAGTCACCCTTGTTATGGCATTATTATCCATATTGTAACAGCAGTCACCCTTGTTATGGCATTATTATCCATATTATAGGAGCAGTCACCCTTGTTATAGCATTATTATCCATATTATAGCAGCAGTCACCCATGTTATGGCATTATTATCCATATTATAGCAGCAGTCACCCTTGTTATAGCAGCATTGTCCCAAATCATACCTTATTGACTCATTATTGCATCATTGTTCATATTATACCAACGGTGTCCAATATTATAACAGCATTGACCCATAATATAAAAGCAGTGACCCACATCATACAGAAAGTAGCTAATAAAACAGCAATAATACCCCATGGCCCTCATTCCGAGTTGTTCGCTCGCTAGCTGCTTTTCGCAGCAGTACACACGCTAAGCCGCCGCCCTCTGGGAGTGTATCTTAGCTTAGCAGAAGTGCGAACGAAGTGTTCGCAATATAGCGAAAATATTTTTCTGTGCAGTTTCTGAGTAGCTCGAGACTTACTCTTCCAGTGCGATCAGTTCAGTGCTTGTCGTTCCTGGTTTGACGTCACAAACACACCCAGCGTTCGCCCAGACACTCCTCCGTTTCTCCAGCCACTCCCGCGTTTTTCCCCGAAACGTCAGCGTTTTTCCAAACACTCCCATAAAACGGCCAGTTTCCGCCCAGTAACACAC
This sequence comes from Pseudophryne corroboree, assembly GCF_028390025.1. Lineage (NCBI taxonomy): Eukaryota > Metazoa > Chordata > Amphibia > Anura > Myobatrachidae > Pseudophryne > Pseudophryne corroboree. Next base: position 818,204,137 of record NC_086448.1, on the reverse strand, counting down.
ACTTCCTGTCAATCACATTACGATCACCAGAACGAAGCAAAACCTTGTAATGCGGTGAGTAAATTACCAAACTTCTTAGCAAATTTACTTGGCGCAGCCGCAGTGCGAACATTGTGCATGCGCAGTTTGCGGAAAATCGCTGCGATGCGAAGAAAAATAACGAGCGAACAACTCGGAATGAGGGCCCATATCATGCCGGGAGGAGACCTCAGAAAGAAAAGCCTCACATACACATTCATAGACTGACAATATCTCAGTGTTGCAGGGTAACAATGTTTTCATCATATGAACATATATGTCACCATAAATTAAAAAAAAAAATCAATATTCAATGACTTTTACATAGATAAGATGAGGTGAAGGACAAAAGTGTCCTCAGGATGCAATGTTATCGGGACAGCTCAACATACTGTACTTCCAGATATAACATATCACATCACACATTAGGGGTTATTCAGATGTGGAAGCACACCAAAAAAGCACACTAATGGGCAAAACCATGTGCACTGCAGGTGGGGCAGATGTAACATGTGCAGAGAGAGTTAGATTTGGGTGGGTTCTATTGTTTCTCTGCGGGGTAAATACTAGCTGCTTTATTCTTACACTGCAATTTAGATTTCAGTTTGAACACACCCCACCCAAATCTAACTCTCTCTGCACATGTTACACCTGCCTCCCCCTGCAGTGCAACATCACATGCATAGGCAGAACCGGTCTCACAAGGGGATCCGTTCAATTTGCCGGCTGTCGGGATCCTGGCGGTCAGTATACCGATGCCGGAATCCTGACAGACCATAATGCCGCCAGCCGGAAAACAGAGCTTGGCTAATTACTAGCGAGTACACGTTCTGGGCCCCTTGATAAATATATATAGTAAATACTGCTAATGCATCTTAATAATGGACCAGATTAATAACAGCAATGCAGTGTAGAAAATACACCATAGCCCTGTGCAGTATAAGGTAACATGTGTATAATGTGTCATTCAAGTGCAGAGTCTGGAACCTGATCCATACAGTGCAAGACATGAAGTGACCATCCTCTGCGTGTGAAATATGAGGCACCACTGCTGTAGTGTCCTCCATGTGTGATCTGCTGACCTCTCTGTGGTACATGGAGCTAGCTCACAGCAAAACAGTTATGATGATCACTGATAGAGACGATATTGGACAGCGAGCTGACGCGTTTCATTGCTGTACAAACAAATTGGAGTAGAGCCGGACTACTGGTATTCGGCTGAGAACGACCGTTAGACCACTTAGCAGAACATTCCTCTCCCAAGAGGAACTCCAAGGAGCATGGAGATCAGAGAGAGAGAGGTCCCAAACATTTATAACTCAGAGGTGTGGCTACTCCCCAAGAGTATATGGAAACATAGGAACAGGGACAGAAAAGACTTGTATGAGGTGGGGCAAACCTAGTTTAAAAGATAACCTTTAATATATAATGTTACAAATAAACACCCAACACCAAAGAAGACAAAATTAGACCAAAGTCGGGTGAGTTCTATAATGGTAGGCACTCTTCATACAGAATCAATTTGTGGTTTCTATCCAACTCAACTCAATGTAATCTTGCAACATACCTAACTGATCCCACCATTTATCTGAGCATGGCCCACTAAGGCCAAATCGGTCAATTGCACGTATGTAGGAGACAGTGACCCTATTCAGCCATTGCATTCCTTTACAGTCACCATAGTCAGTAATACATGTCTTTGGATCCCTATTTCTGGTTCCTGTGAACAGAAAATATCATAAGTAGATACAGATAGGTCCACATTTATCTTGGCTAGTTTTCTGCACTTAGGCACACCATGGTTTATTAACATAAACCCTTCATCTATTGTTCTCAGCTGCAATACAAATACGGAGAACAATACAGCAGGGGATTAAGTCTGACTGCTGAGTCTCAGTTAATCCTATTAAAGGTCAAGATAAACATGGACCCATCTGTAGGTCACGTTCCAAGAGATTCATTTGTCGAGATAAGGCAGAGTTTCCCAAACGCGGTCCTCAAGGCGCCCCAACGGTCCAGGTTTTAGGTATATCCATGGCTCTGCACAGATGGTTAAATCAAATTGACTAAGGTTCTAAATAAGTCACCTGTGGCCAAGCATGGATACATTTAAAACCAGGACCGTTGGAGTGCCTTGAGGACCACGTTTGGGAACTTCTGAGATAAGGAAAGTCAGAGTAGGACACACCTACTTCACCATATGCAATATCCCTTTAAGGATCAGAGCCTATGGGGTACATTTACTAAGCAGTGATAAGATTGGAGAAGTGAGCCAGTGGAGAAGTTGCCCATGGCACCCAATCAGCACTGAAGTAACATCTATAATTTGCATACTATAAAATGATACAGAGCTGCTGATTGGTTGATGGGGAAATTTCTCTACTGGCTGACTTCTCCACTCTTATCACTGCTTAGTAAATGTTCCCCTATATCAGAGTTTCCACTTGATCACCTGCAGTGCCCTGGAAGCCCTGTTTGGGGGCGGGATGAGGGCAACGACAGGCAGCTTCACAGAAAATGAGGTAATATTGCTCTAATTTTCTGGGCGCACTGAAGGCAGTACAAATACTGAGCGCCTATGTGATTTATGTACATTTCTGAATCCAGCCCAGAGACATTACTGTAATGTTGTTCCGTCATTTTGATGGGCTGGCACCTAGGGCCTAATTCACGCCTGATTACAGCAGCAAACTTTTTCTCTAACAGGCAAAACCATGTGCACTGCAGGTGGGGCAGATATAACATGTGCAGAGAGAGTTAGATATGGCTGGGGTGTGTTCAAACTGAAATCTAAATGAAAACCTGCTATTTTCATCTAAAAAATATTTTCAGGATCAGACCCTTTCTGACCCAGGATGCTACTAAGACTCTTATCCACTCACTGGTCATCTCCAGACTGGACTACTGTAATCTCCTCCTGACTGGCATTCCTGACAGATACCTCTCTCCACTCCAATCTATCCTCAGTGCTGCTGCCCGGCTCATTTTCCTCACCAAACGCACTACGTCCACCTCCCCTCTCTTACTAGACCTTCACTGGCTCCCCTTCCCTTTCAGAATCCATTTCAAGCTTCTCACACTCACTTACAAAGCCCTCACCCACTCCTCTCCCATCTACATCTCTGACCTTATCTCCCTTTACACTCCCACCCGTCCTCTTCGCTCTGCTAATGCACGACGACTCTCCTGTTTTCTGATTACTTCCTTCCACTCCTACCTCCAAGATTTTTCACGTGCTGCTCCATTTCTCTGGAACTCCCTACCTCTCCCCCTCAGACTTTCCACCCCTCTACAAAACTTCAAACGGCCTCTCTAGACCCTCTTCTTCACCAAACCCAGCCAAATCTCATCCTAACCCTCTGTTCCACGCTCTCTATGTACCCCGTCTGTGTCACCCCTGTCTGTCTACCCCTCCCCTTTAGAATGTAAGCTCTCACGAGCAGGGCCCTCTTCCCTCATGTGCTTATCCTTTTTCTTACTTTAATAATCTTCAACTGTACCACATCCAGCAGTCTTCTGCCACCTGATACTTATTCCAGTGTCATCTGCTGATGCAGCCATGTTTATTTACTATACTGTCCTATACTGTCTTCAACTGTAAGTTGCTGTTTTCCTGTTTTGATTATTTATGTACTCTGTAATTGGGCGCTGCGGAACCCTCGTGGCGTCATATAAATAAAGAATAATAATAATAATAATAATAATAATAATAAATTGCAGTGTAAAAATAAAGCAGCCAGTATTTACCCTGCACAGAAACAAAATAACCCACCCAAATCTAACTCTCTCTGCACATGTTACATCTGCCCCACCTGCAGTGCAACATGGTTTTGTCCATTAGAGAAAGATTTTGCTGCTGCGATCAGGCCTGAATTAGGATGCTAGTTACAAATACACCACACAACGTTCCCAATTTTTAAAAAACAAACAAAAAAACAGGACGCACGTCACAAAGCTTTTAGTCGACACTTTGTTCAGTGAACTGAAATGTTCTGTTTTCTTCCAGCCTTAATTATAATTAAAAAGTAATGCAATAACACATTGTACTTTTATTTTTTTTATACTTTCCAAGTGTACTTCCCAGTATACGCCTGAGCATATTAAAATGTTTTTATATTTCCCTTAGAAATCATTATCCTCGGTTAGAGATGTGGAAGGGCTTTAAGCAGGCACTTACGTGATTTATTAAATATGTAGCCTGACCTTCTGGACCTTTCTCCCTTTGTACTGCAGTTACACAGTGCTCTGTAATATGTACAGCATTGAGGTGAGGGAAGATTTAGTTTAGCTTATTGCACCCAGTTGGAGCATAGAAAGTAATGTCTTCTTAAGGCCCGTACACACTGGTCGATATATCGGCCGTTCTCTTGAACGGCCGATACATCGCGGGACCGTCGGCCAGTGTGTACGGGCGATACGTCTGTGAACTCCGTCGTTCACAGACGTATCGCGTCGGCCGCGCAGCACAGCCGACAGCCAATATATCTAACGATATATTGGCCCGTCGCTGTGTGTGTACGGGGCGGTCGTCCGATTGCCCGTAGACATGCTGCGGCGGCCGGCGGTGATTGACAGGCGAACTGGGCGGGCGCTCGCGCCCGCCCGCCCAGTTCATGACGTCAGTCCCCCGACAGATCGGGCTGTGTGTATGCACAGCACACTGCCCGATCCGTACATAGATGTATCTGCAGATCAATTGATCTGCAGATATATCTAATAGTGTGTACCCACCTTTAGTTCTGTTGAATAATAATGCTCTTACGTTGTACATCTTCATTTCAGACACCCATGTTTTAGAAGCTAGTATTCCAACCAGGCCCAGTCAAGGGGTTAAATTTACTAAGGTGGGAGGTTTTTTTTAGAACTTATGATGTTACCCATAGCAACCAATCATATTCTATCTATCATTTTCTAGAATCACCTAGATAAATGTTAAGTAGAATTTGATTAGTTGCTATGGGCGACTTCAGCAGTACTAAAAAAAAAACTCACACCTTAGTAAATTTACCCATTGGTCTCTACTGAAATGTTTTGTGGTTGCAAAACTACTTCATTAATTTTCTCAGTTAAACCGTATAGAGGGAGTCATTCCGAGTTGATTGCTAGCTGCATTTGTCAGCAGAGCAACGATCAGGCTAAAAAACTGCAACGTACGGGAACAACGAACGATGTAGTTTTGCACAGGGTCTAGCGATGCATTTCAGTCGCATTGGTGGGCGCAGAGTGATTGACATGAAGAGGGCGTTTCTGGCTGGCAACTGACTGTTTTCAGGGAGTGTGCGGAAAAACGCAGGTGTGCCAGGAAAAACGCAGGCGTGGCTGGGCGAATGCTGGGCGGGTTTGTGACGTCAAATTCGGAACTGAATAGTCTGAAGAGATCGCAAATGCTGAGTAGGTTTTGAGCTACTCTGAAACTGCACAAAAATGTTTTTGCAGCCGCTCTGCGATACAACCGTTCCTACTTCTGCTAAGCTAAAATACACTCCCAGTGGGCGGCGGCATAGTGTTTGCACGGCTGCTAAAAACTGCTAGCGAGCGATCAACTCGGAATGACCACCACACTCTTTTGGTTAACATCTAAAAATACAGGTCCCTTAAATAACAAAGTACTGTAATCCCTTTTTAAGCCATCTGCATACAAATAACATCTTGTCGCTTGTTGCTACTATTCAGATACCAGTATCGTTTGTTGTCTGATGTTATATTGTTACAGAAACTAAATTGGAACTGTCAAAATTGGCTATTGGAAAAGTGGATGGATAGCTAAAAGCATTGAACTGTCACAGTAACAATTTGTTTTTGTAACATATGTAATGTTGATTGGACGGTATGAATAGTGGGGAATTATTATTTTAATGTGTATTTCTTATTGTATATGTACTGTAGAAATGGAATACATATTATTTACCGGCAGACAGGATGCCGGCTGTCTATATCCTGACTGCGGCAACCCGTCCGTCAAAAATGCAGACAGCGGGGCCAGCGGTCCACGCTGTCATGGACACCCACATGTGGGAATAGCCATGGTGCGACGGGATTCTGGGCTTCTGTATTGTTGGCTGTCGGAATTTTGGCGTCAGTATTCTGAATGCTGTGATCCCGACATTCGATATTTTAGCTGCAACCCATATAAACGCCGTCCGTTTGGATTGTATATGGATATAATTAAAAAATTAAATAAATACATTTAAATTAAAAATTACAATATACACTAAGGGGGTGATTCCGAGTTGTTCGCTCGCTAGCTAGCTGCTTTTAGCAGCATTGCACACGCTAAGCCACCGCCCTCTGGGAGTGTATCTTAGCTTAGCAGAATAGTGAACGGAAGATTAGCAGAATTGCGAATAGAAATTTCTTAGCAGTTTCTGAGTAGCTCCAGACCTACTCACAAATAGCGATCAGTTCAGTCAGTTTCATTCCTGGTTTGACGTCACACACACGCCCAGCGTTCGCCCAGCCACTCCCTTGTTCTCCAGACACTCCCGTGTTTTTCCCTGAAACGCCTGCGTTTTTCCGCACACTCCCAGAAAACGGCCAGTTTCCGCCCAGAAACACCCACTTCCTGTCAATCACACTCCGATCAGCAGAACGATGAAAAAACTTCGTTAGGCCGTGAGTAAAATACCAAACTTTTGTGCTAATTTACTTGGCGCAGGCGCGCTGCGTACATTTTGCATGCGCAGTTTGCAACTAATCGCTCCGTAGCGAAAAAAAATAACGTGCGAACAACTCGGAATGACCCCCTATATGCGCTTTGAGACATAAAAATGGTGAGGACTATGTACCCCCATATTTTGTACAAAACACGCTACCCATGGGATTTACTTTATAAGCAAAATTCAGCAGTCCTGGCTAATAAACTGGACGCAATTGGCAACCCCAACTTTGGTGTCTATTTACTAAGCCTTGGAAGGATAATACATTTATATTATGCTCAAGATGGGGCAGTACGGATGGTGTAATGGTTAGCATTACTGTCTCACAGCACTGAGGTCATGGGTTCGATTCCCACCATGGCCCTAACTGTGTGGAGTTTGTATATTCTCCCCGTACTTGCGTGGGTTTCCTCCGGGTACTCCGGTTTCCTCCCACAATCCAAAAATATACTGGTAGGTTAATTGGCGCCCAACAAAATTAACCCTAGCATGAATGTGTGTGTACATGTGGTAGGGAATATAGATTGTAAGCTCCACTGGGGCAGGGACTGATGTGAATGGCCAAATATTCCCTCTGGAAAGCGCTGCGGAATATGTGTGCGCTATATAAATAACTGGTAATAAATAAATAATAATAAATAAGATACATTGTACTCGGATAAACTGAACCCGGATAAAACAGAGGTCCTTATGATAGGACCGCAACATCAAAGGACAAGACTGCAGCATAGCCAACCAACTGGACTTACACTCGGGGATTCAGAATTACAGACCAGTCAGGGGCGGATCCAGAAAAAAATTACAGGGGGGGCACCATAAGGGACGTGGCTTCGTTGGAATGGGCGTGGCTTCGTTTGAATGGGCGTGGTATTGCAGGAAAAGACTACCTTATACCCCAGTTTTGCAACCTGCACGCCCAGACGTTGGCCACCACAGGAAAGAAAAATAATCCTGATTCATGCCCCTTACATTATTTGTCATTTTTCCTCCTTATAGTAATGCCCAGTATACATTATTCCACATACTGCAATGGCCCTTAGACATTATTCCACACACAATAATGCACATGACACAATATGCACACACTGTAATGCCCCCGACACATTATGCCACACACCGTAATGCCTGTGACACATTATGACAGGAATCGCAATGCCCGTTATACATTATGCTACACACTGCAATGCCCCTGATACATTATAGCACATACAATGTCTGTGACACAGTATGACACACACTGCAATGTCCGTGATACATTATACCACACACTGCAATGCCCGATACATTATAGCACATACAATGCCTGTGACACATTATGCCACACACTGCAATGACCTTGAGACATTATACCACAATGCCCGTGATATAGTATACCATACACCGTAATGCCTGTGACACATACCGCAATGCCCGTTATACCCTATGCCACACACCGCAATGCCCGTTATATATTATGCCACACTGCAATGACCCTGAGACATACCACATACCACAATGCCCGTGATATAGTATACCACACACCGTAATGCCTGACACATTATGACACACACCGCAATGTCCGTGATACATTATGCCACACACTGCAATGACCCTGAGACATTATACCACATATCACAATGCCAGCGATATAGTATACCATACACCGTAATGCCTGTGACACATTATGACACACACCGCAATGTCCGTGATACATTATGCCACACACCGTAATGCCCATTACACATTAAGTCCTACAGTAAGGCTTCTAATTACTTTTCAAATACCTGCTCGTTGTCAGGGGTTTCATGCACTGGGTGTCATGCTCGTTGCCAGGGGTTTCATGCTCTTGGTTCCATGCACGGTGCCAGGGGTTTTCATGCTCAGGGTGTCATGCTCGTTGCCAGGGGTTTCATGCACTGGGTGTCATGCTCGTTGCCAGGGGTTTCATGCACTGGGTGTCATGCTCGTTGCCAGGGGTTTCATGCACTGGGTGTCATGCTCGTTGCTAGGAGGTAGTCCTTGTTGCTAGGGCTGTGCTCCCAGTGCCACATATGTCCCCAGTGCCAGATATTCCCCCACGGTGCCAGGTACTCACATGCCCCCAGTGCCAAATATAGCCCCCCCCCCCATGTGCCAGGTACACATATACCCCCAGTGCCAGATATTCCCCGACAGTGCCACATATGCCCCCAGTGCCAGATATCGCCCCCCCCCAGTGCTATATATGCCCCCAGTGCCACATATGCCCCAGTGCCAGATATTCCCCCCCCCAGTGCCACATATGCCCCCAGTGCCAGACAATGCCCCAGTGCCAGAAATCCCCCCAGTGCCAGATATTCCCCCCCAGTGCCAGATATCCCCCCCCCAGTGCCAGATACGCCCCCAGTGCCAGATACCCCCCCCAGTGCCAGATATGCCCCCAGTGCCAGATATTCCCCCCAGTGCCATATATGTCCCCAGTGCCAGATATTCTCCCCCCCCCCCTCCCTGCCAAATATGCCCCCAGTGCCAGATATTCTCCCCCCCCCCTCCCTGCCAAATATGCCCCCAGTGCCAGATATTCCCCCCCAGTGCGTGCGTCCCCCGTCCCCCCCCCTTCCTCCGCCGCCGCTGCTCCCCCCGCTCCCCTGCTGTTAGGAGGGACACGGAGGGCACAGTGCGCGCCTCTCCTGTGTCCCTCCTGTGTCTCCGGCGGCCGCGGGTCACTGTAATAAAGGAAGTGCTCACGAACGGCACTTCCTTCATGAGACCAGCGGCCGCCGGAGACCCAGGAGGGACACAGGAGAGGCGCGCACTGTGCCCTCCGTGTCCCTCCTAACAGCAGGGGAGGAAACGAGACCGCAGACTGACATGCGGACGCTCGTCCGCATGTCAGTCTGCACTAAAAATGACAGGGGGGGCACGTGCCTTGGTGCCCCCCCCCTAAATCCGCCACTGAGACCAGTGATCGTGTGCGGAATCTTGGCGTTGTCCTGGATGGTGGCTTGACACTTAAACATCAGATATCAGCCACAATCAAATCCTCATTCTTTCACCTGAGGAACATAGCCAGAATCAAGCGCTTAATTCCCTCAGATGATCTGCCAAAAGTCATCCATGCATTTGTATCATCTCGTTTAGACTACTGTAATGCCCTCTACCTTGGTCTCCCAGCAAAAGAATTGCACCGCTTACAGCTGGTCCAAAATGCAGCTGCCAGGCTGTTACCCAACCAGCCCCGTTCTAGCCACATAACACCCATTCTCTACTCCCTCCACTGGCTGCCTGTAAGATGGTGAATCATCTTCAAGATTGGCTTACTGAGCTTCAAAGCCCTAAATGACCTGGGCCCAAGGTACCTGAAGCAGCTTCTGACCCCATACTGCCCCACTCGATTACTGCGATCTGTAGATGAAGGACTTTTAGCAGTACCTAGAATCTACCGTAATTCATCTGGGGGTCGAGCTTTTAGTCATGCGGCTCCGACTCTATGGAACCCACTTCCCCGCACAGTGCGAGAGGCCCCAACTATAGAATCCTTCAAAAGTAGACTCAAGACTTTCCTGTTTACTCAGCATTCCCATAATGTCCCTTCAGTATCTACATGCTTCTGTATTTTATGAAAAGCTTTTCTGTACTTCATTATTTTCTGTACTATATTATGCTATGTATCTGTTAAGCGCCTTGAATCCTATTGGAGAAAGAGCGCTATATAAATAAAATGATTATTATTACTCTCATACATTTTCCATACATAAAATAAAAGTTACAATTAAAAAAAGTGTTGTCAAATGATCTAAAATACCAACTTAGTAAACAACCACATGAATTTACTCTTGGAATTGGGGCCCTCTAAATGTAAAGCTAGCTGAGTTTATACTGCACTTTTCCTAATCTGTAGCAACAAAAACCTTTGGGAAGAATGTTTTCTCCTGGTTAGTCTCTGACTTAACTAAAAGTTCAACACAGTTAAGGGGGGTACTCACGGAGAGATCCATGCTTAAAATCTGAGCAATCTGACTAGATTGCTTAGATTTTAAGCACAGATCACTCATGTGTAGCCCCCTCAGCGATAGCAGTAGGCGGTCCCGCACATCGCTATCACCGCTGCTAGATTGAGCCTGCATGCAGGCCAATCTAGCGGGTCGCTCACTTCACCGGCTGGGTGAAATTAGTGGCCCCCGTCCTCCCCCCGCATCGCTCAGCACACATTGTGCTGTGCTGAGCGGCGGGAGAGATGTGTGCAGAGCGGTTCGCTCAACACACATCTTTCCTGTGTATACCCCCCTTTACTGCGGCCAAGTTAAGCTGAAGGTTCTACTATCTATTTCCAGATTCCATTCCCTAATTGGGAGCTTTCGGTCCTGTTCCCGCTAGTCCTGCTAAGCAATAGGTGCTTTCCACTGCAGGGCTCTGTCCTCACACTCCTTACCAGTGCTAGCAGTAATCAGAGGTAAAGAATAAAGGACTGCTTGTCTCTGAACAACTGCACTTTTATAGAACTGTGCTGTAGCCGAAGTTGAAGTCCAACAATACTTGTGCCGCCTGCTATTTGAAGACTGTCCTTTCTTGCAGCCATTAATATGAATGTTGATGTATGCAACTAAAAGGGTCCTTAGCCAACTCTCAGCATCAGAACTCTCTCCTTTGGAGAATTTACTTGGCTGGTAAAATTAGTCTGTAGTTACCCTAAATATCACAGCTAAAACTACAAGATAGATAGATATATAGGGAGATAGAAAGATGGAGATAGATAGATAGATAGATAGATAGATAGATAGATAGATAGATAGATAGATAGATAGATAGATAAAACAGTATATACCTGATTAATATAGAGGGGTAATTTCTAGAGATGAGCGCCGGAAATTTTTCGGGTTTTGTGTTTTGGTTTTGGGTTCGGTTCCGCGGCCGTGTTTTGGGTTCGACCGCGTTTTGGCAAAACCTCACCGAATTTTTTTTGTCGGATTCGGGTGTGTTTTGGATTCGGGTGTTTTTTTCCAAAAAACCTAAAAAACAGCTTAAATCATAGAATTTGGCGGTCATTTTGATCCCAAAGTATTATTAACCTCAAAAACCATAATTTCCACTCATTTTCAGTCTATTCTGAATACCTCACACCTCACAATATTATGTTTAGTCCTAAAATTTGCACCGAGGTCGCTGTGTGAGTAAGATAAGCGACCCTAGTGGCCGACACAAACACCGGGCCCATCTAGGAGTGGCACTGCAGTGTCACGCAGGATGGCCCTTCCAAAAAACCCTCCCCAAACAGCACATGACGCAAAGAAAAAAAGAGGCGCAATGAGGTAGCTGTGTGAGTAAGATTAGCGACCCTAGTGGCCGACACAAACACCGGGCCCATCTAGGAGTGGCACTGCAGTGTCACGCAGGATGTCCCTTCCAAAAAACCCTCCCCAAACAGCACATGACGCAAAGAAAAAAAGAGGCGCAATGAGGTAGCTGTGTGAGTAAGATAAGCGACCCTAGTGGCCGACACAAACACCGGGCCCATCTAGGAGTGTCACTGCAGTGTCACGCAGGATGTCCCTTCCAAAAAACCCTCCCCAAACAGCACATGACGCAAAGAAAAAAAGAGGCGCAATGAGGTAGCTGTGTGAGTAAGATAAGCGACCCTAGTGGCCGACACAAACACCGGGCCCATCTAGGAGTGGCACTGCAGTGTCACGCAGGATGTCCCTTCCAAAAAACCCTCCCCAAACAGCACATGACGCAAAGAAAAAGAAAAGAAAAAAGAGGTGCAAGATGGAATTGTCCTTGGGCCCTCCCACCCACCCTTATGTTGTATAAACAGGACATGCACACTTTAACCAACCCATCATTTCAGTGACAGGGTCTGCCACACGACTGTGACTGATATGACGGGTTGGTTTGGACCCCCACCAAAAAAGAAGCAATTAATCTCTCCTTGCACAAACTGGCTCTACAGAGGCAAGATGTCCACCTCATCATCATCCTCCGATATATCACCGTGTACATCCCCCTCCTCACAGATTATCAATTCGTCCCCACTGGAATCCACCATCTCAGCTCCCTGTGTACTTTGTGGAGGCAATTGCTGCTGGTCAATGTCTCCACGGAGGAATTGATTATAATTCATTTTAATGAACATCATCTTCTCCACATTTTCTGGATGTAACCTCGTACGCCGATTGCTGACAAGGTGAGCGGCGGCACTAAACACTCTTTCGGAGTACACACTTGTGGGAGGGCAACTTAGGTAGAATAAAGCCAGTTTGTGCAAGGGCCTCCAAATTGCCTCTTTTTCCTGCCAGTATAAGTACGGACTGTGTGACGTGCCTACTTGGATGCGGTCACTCATATAATCCTCCACCATTCTTTCAATGGGGAGAGAATCATATGCAGTGACAGTAGACGACATGTCCGTAATCGTTGTCAGGTCCTTCAGTCCGGACCAGATGTCAGCATCAGCAGTCGCTCCAGACTGCCCTGCATCACCGCCAGCGGGTGGGCTCGGAATTCTGAGCCTTTTCTTCGCACCCCCAGTTGCGGGAGAATGTGAAGGAGGAGATGTTGTTGACAGGTCGCGTTCCGCTTGACTTGACAATTTACTCACTAGCAGGTGTTTGAACCCCAGCAGACTTGTGTCTGCCGGAAAGAGAGATCCAAGGTAGGCTTTAAATCTAGGATCGAGCACGGTGGCCAAAATGTAGTGCTCTGATTTCAACAGATTGACCACCCGTGAATCCTTGCTAAGCGAATTAAGGGCTCCATCCACAAGTCCCACATGCCTAGCGGAATCGCTCCGTGTTAGCTCCTCCTTCAATGTCTCCAGCTTCTTCTGCAAAAGCCTGATGAGGGCATCAGAACCTTGCACAACGTTGAAATCATTCTCCACTGCGCTTGAGACAGGTGCATCCCACCTCCTATATCGTGCTCAATTGTATAGGCTTGAATGGCCTTTTGCTGCTCCTCCAACCTCTGAAGCATATACAGGGTTGAATTCCACCTCGTTACCACTTCTTGCTTCAGATGATGGCAGGGCAGGTTCAGTAGTTTTTGGTGGTGCTCCAGTTTTCTGTACGTGGTGCCTGTACGCCGAAAGTGTCCCGCAATTCTTCTGGCCACCGACAGCATCTCTTGCACGCCCCTGTCGTTTTTTAAAAAATTCTGCACCACCAAATTCAAGGTATGTGCAAAACATGGGACGTGCTGGAATTGGCCCAGATTTAATGCACACACAATATTGCTGGCGTTGTCCGATGCCACAAATCCACAGGAGAGTCCAATTGGGGTAAGCCATTCCGCGATGATCTTCCTCAGTTGCCGTAAGAGGTTTTCAGCTGTGTGCGTATTCTGGAAACCGGTGATACAAAGCGTAGCCTGCCTAGGAAAGAGTTGGCGTTTGCGAGATGCTGCTACTGGTGCCGCCGCTGCTGTTCTTGCGGCGGGAGTCCATACATCTACCCAGTGGGCTGTCACAGTCATATAGTCCTGACCCTGCCCTGCTCCACTTGTCCACATGTCCGTGGTTAAGTGGACATTGGGTACAGCTGCATTTTTTAGGACACTGGTGACTCTTTTTCTGAGGTCTGTGTACATTTTCGGTATCGCCTGCCTAGAGAAATGGAACCTAGATGGTATTTGGTACCGGGGACACAGTACCTCCAACAAGTCTCTAGTTGGCTCTGCAGTAATGATGGATACCGGAACCACGTTTCTCACCACCCAGGATGTCAAGGCCTCAGTTATCCGCTTTGCAGTAGGATGACTGCTGTGATATTTCATCTTCCTCGCAAAGGACTGTTGGACAGTCAATTGCTTGGTGGAAGTAGTAAAAGTGGTCTTACGACTTCCCCTCTGGGATGACCATCGACTCCCAGCAGCAACAACAGCAGCGCCAGCAGCAGTAGGCGTTACACGCAAGGATGCATCGGTGGAATCCCAGGCAGGAGAGGACTCGTCAGAATTGCCAGTGACATGGCCTGCAGGACTATTGGCATTCCTGGGGAAGGAGGAAATTGACACTGAGGGAGTTGGTGGGGTGGTTTGCGTGAGCTTGGTTACAAGAGGAAGGGATTTACTGGTCAGTGGACTGCTTCCGCTGTCGGCCCAAGTTTTTGAACTTGTCACTGACTTATTATGAATGCGCTGCAGGTGACGTATAAGGGAGGATGTTCCGAGGTGGTTAACGTCCTTACCCCTACTTATTACAGCTTGACAAAGGGAACACACGGCTTGACACCTGTTGTCCGCATTTCTGGTGAAATACTTCCACACCGAAGAGCTGATTTTTTTGGTATTTTCACCAGGCATGTCAACGGCCATATTCCTACCACGGACAACAGGTGTCTCCCCGGGTGCCTGACTTAAACAAACCACCTCACCATCAGAATCCTCCTGGTCAATTTCCTCCCCAGCGCCAGCAACACCCATATCCTCCTCATCCTGGTGTACTTCAACACTGACATCTTCAATCTGACTATCAGGAACTGGACTGCGGGTGCTCCTTCCATCACTTGCAGGGGGCGTGCAAATGGTGGAAGGCGCATGCTCTTCACGTCCAGTGTTGGGAAGGTCAGGCATCGCAACCGACACAATTGGAGTCGGACTCTCCTTGTGGATTTGGGATTTCGAAGAACGCACAGTTCTTTGCGGTGCTACTGCTTTTGCCAGCTTTAGTCTTTTCATTTTTCTAGCGAGAGGCTGAGTGCTTCCATCCTCATGTGAAGCTGAACCACTAGCCATGAACATAGGCCAGGGCCTCAGCCGTTCCTTGCCACTCCGTGTGGTAAATGGCATATTGGCAAGTTTACGCTTCTCCTCCGACAATTTTATTTTAGGTTTTGGAGTCCTTTTTTTACTGATATTTGGTGTTTTGGATTTGACATGCTCTGTACTATGACATTGGGCATCGGCCTTGGCAGACGACGTTGCTGGCATTTCATCGTCTCGGCCATGACTAGTGGCAGCAGCTTCAGCACGAGGTGGAAGTGGATCTTGATCTTTCCCTAATTTTGGAACCTCAACATTTTTGTTCTCCATATTTTAATAGGCACAACTAAAAGGCACCTCAGGTAAACAATGGAGATGGATGGATTGGATACTAGTATACAATTATGGACGGGCTGCCGAGTGCCGACACAGAGGTAGCCACAGCCGTGAACTACCGCACTGTACTGTGTCTGCTGCTAATATATAGACTGGTTGATAAAGAGATAGTATACTCGTAACTAGTATGTATGTATAAAGAAAGAAAAAAAAACCACGGTTAGGTGGTATATACAATTATGGACGGGCTGCCGAGTGCCGACACAGAGGTAGCCACAGCCGTGAACTACCGCACTGTACTGTGTCTGCTGCTAATATAGACTGGTTGATAAAGAGATAGTATACTCGTAACTAGTATGTATGTATAAAGAAAGAAGAAAAAAACCACGGTTAGGTGGTATATACAATTATGTACGGGCTGCCGAGTGCCGACACAGAGGTAGCCACAGCCGTGAACTACCGCACTGTACTGTGTCTGCTGCTAATATAGACTGGTTGATAAAGAGATAGTATACTCGTAACTAGTATGACTATAAAGAAAGAAAAAAAAACCACGGTTAGGTGGTATATACAATTATGGACGGGCTGCCGAGTGCCGACACAGAGGTAGCCACAGCCGTGAACTACCGCACTGTACTGTGTCTGCTGCTAATATATAGACTGGTTGATAAAGAGATAGTATACTCGTAACTAGTATGTATGTATAAAGAAAGAAAAAAAAACCACGGTTAGGTGGTATATACAATTATGGACGGGCTGCCGAGTGCCGACACAGAGGTAGCCACAGCCGTGAACTACCGCACTGTACTGTGTCTGCTGCTAATATAGACTGGTTGATAAAGAGATAGTATACTCGTAACTAGTATGTATGTATAAAGAAAGAAAAAAAAACCACGGTTAGGTGGTATATACAATTATGGACGGGCTGCCGAGTGCCGACACAGAGGTAGCCACAGCCGTGAACTACCGCACTGTACTGTGTCTGCTGCTAATATATAGACTGGTTGATAAAGAGATAGTATACTCGTAACTAGTATGTATGTATAAAGAAAGAAAAAAAAACCACGGTTAGGTGGTATATACAATTATGGACGGGCTGCCGAGTGCCGACACAGAGATAGCCACAGCCGTGAACTACCGCACTGTACTGTGTCTGCTGCTAATATATAGACTGGTTGATAAAGAGATAGTATACTCGTAACTAGTATGTATGTATAAAGAAAGAAAAAAAAACCACGGTTAGGTGGTATATACAATTATGGACGGGCTGCCGAGTGCCGACACAGAGGTAGCCACAGCCGTGAACTACCGCACTGTACTGTGTCTGCTGCTAATATAGACTGGTTGATAAAGAGATAGTATACTCGTAACTAGTATGTATGTATAAAGAAAGAAAAAAAAACCACGGTTAGGTGGTATATACAATTATGGACGGGCTGCCGAGTGCCGACACAGAGGTAGCCACAGCCGTGAACTACCGCACTGTACTGTGTCTGCTGCTAATATAGACTGGTTGATAAAGAGATAGTATACTCGTAACTAGTATGACTATAAAGAAAGAAAAAAAAACCACGGTTAGGTGGTATATACAATTATGGACGGGCTGCCGAGTGCCGACACAGAGGTAGCCACAGCCGTGAACTACCGCACTGTACTGTGTCTGCTGCTAATATAGACTGGTTGATAAAGAGATAGTATACTACTAATATTATATATACTGGTGGTCAGGTCACTGGTCACTAGTCACACTGGCAGTGGCACTCCTGCAGCAAAAGTGTGCACTGTTTAATTTTAATATAATATTATGTACTCCTGGCTCCTGCTATAACCTATAACTGGCACTGCAGTGCTCCCCAGTCTCCCCCACAATTATAAGCTGTGTGAGCTGAGCACAGTCAGATATATATATACATTGATGCAGCACACTGGGCTGAGCAGTGCACACAGATATGGTATGTGACTGAGTCACTGTGTGTATCGTTTTTTTCAGGCAGAGAACGGATATATTAAGTAAAACAAACAACTGCACTGTCTGGTGGTCACTGTGGTCGTCAGTCACTAAACTCTGCACTCTCTTCTACAGTATCACAGCCTCAGGTCAATCTCTCTCTCTCTCTCTCAACCCTAATCTAAATGGAGAGGACGCCAGCCACGTCCTCTCCCTATCAATCTCAATGCACGTGTGAAAATGGCGGCGACGCGCGGCTCCTTATATAGAATCCGAGTCTCGCGAGAATCCGACAGCGTCATGATGACGTTCGGGCGCGCTCGGGTTAACCGAGCAAGGCGGGAGGATCCGAGTCTGCTCGGACCCGTGAAAAAAACATGAAGTTCGTGCGGGTTCGGATTCAGAGAAACCGAACCCGCTCATCTCTAGTAATTTCCCACTTTCACACTGTAAATCAGCTGCAATTACTCCGACATTACGTTGGCCGTGTGCCATGTTGTACTGTATGTATCAATGTGGCTGATTGATCATCCTAGCGGTCACCTCCGGCTCACACTTGCACCAGTCCTATTCTTGGTGCAGGAGATTGGTCTAATCTTTGATTACCCATAACTATGCCGAGCCCGCAATTCTGTCTAAGTGCCCACAATACGCCCTCTCTCAGATTAAGCTAGAGGGGGTAATACAGACCTGATCGCAGCAGCAAATTTGTTAGCAGTTGGGCAAAACCATGTGCACTGCAGGTGGGGCAGATATAACATGTGCAGAGAGAGTTAGATTTGGGTGGGTTATTTTGTTTCTGTGCAGGGTAAATACTGGCTGCTTTATTTTTACACTGCAATTTAGATTTCAGTTTGAACACACAGCACCCAAATCTAACTCTCTCTGCACATGTTATATCTGCCTCCCCTGCAGTGCACATGGTTTTGCCCAACTGCTAACAAATTTGCTGCTGCGATCAACTCTGAATTACCCCCAGTGTGCAAATCCCCCATTACCACCCAGTCACACCCAAGACACTGGCGACTATGAATCGCACCTCAGAGGCTTACACTCAGCTACGGAGCATTTACAGTGCAAAACATCACAAGATTCAGTGGTAAAATGAACTTCTGTCTGAGAACATTTGTGTTAATTGACTTAATTACCCTGTGATACAATCTGAAGTGAAGAAACATTCCTTAGCTAAATTGCAATGTTACCCGGAACCTTAATT